>NW_012267334.1:2116546-2133735 GCF_000151885.1 Dipodomys ordii | reverse complement strand
TTATCTCCAATAAACCACCAGAAAACCAGAAGTGGCATTGTGGCTTAAGTGGTAGAGCACTCGCCTTGAGCTGAAGAGTGGAGGGACAGCGCCCAGGCCCAGAGTTCAAGCCTCACGACCAACAAAAAAAAAAAAAAAAGAAAGAAATTATCCCACCCCAGCAGGTGTTTGTGAAAATGGAGCCCTGTAGAATCTGCAATACAGAATACGGCACAGAAGGTAGATGCTGCACGATACCCAGTAAAAAGTGTGTGTTAATGTTACTATTGCTTGTAAGGAGATTAAAGGTGTAATAAAAATAATCTATGTCTGTCTGTCTGTCTGTCCATTATTACCATGTCTGCTCATGTGGTTCTACCCGGCATAGACTTTCTCCCTCCCGCAGGACATCCTGTAGAATTCCTTGCAGTGCACGATTCACTCTTCCAGGTTTGTGGGTCTGCTATGTCTTTGTTTTGCTTTCACTTTTTTTTCTTTTAAATACGGTTTTTATTGTGAAAATACTGTACAGAGGCTTTTTAAAAAAAAATTTTATTGTGAAACTTGCCTTCACTTTTGAAAGCTGTCTGCTCTGAGTATAAAATTCTAGCATGGCAACTGAGTCCTCCTTCTTGCTCAGCCTTAAAAGCCTTGTCCCACCCCCATCTTTGTTGCTGCTGTGAATTCCGCCCTTGTCTTGGTTCTCCGTCTGCTTTGAGGATTGCTCTGCACCTCCGTGGTGCTTTCCGCATGCCCTACCCACTTCTTGAGCTTGGGGTTCATTGAGCTTCCCGAGTCTGAGATCCCGCTGGCTTCCCATCTGGACATTTACCCGCTGCTATTTCTGTACGTCGTTTGCCAGGACTGCCTTGGGCCTTTCTGGGGCTCTGGGGTGAGCTGTTGGTCTTTTGAGGGCTTTTTTTCTCTCCAGGCATCACTCAGGATGTCTCCAATGCCGTTACCTTCGCGTTCATTAAGCGTTTTTCTGCAGCGTTTAATCCCCGCGGCAGACTGCTCATCTCCGTCACGGCAGCTCTCATTCCCATGACTTTGATCTGGGTCTCGTTCGGGTTCCGTGTCTCGGCGCAGCGGGCTCAGCCTTGCCTTCTGCTCTCTGGATGCACAGAATGTGCTTCTGATGGAGGTCTACCGTCCGTGCCTGCAGGCCCAGGACCCGCGGCCAGGCCCGCCGTCACCGGTCTGATTCTCGTCTCTTTCAGGATAAAGCTCCCTTCCTTGCAGAATGTCCCATGGAAAGCCCGACTTCGTATGTTGGAGGCTGAATTCCACGATGGGTTTTAGCAGCAGACGTAGTGCTGTTTCCTTAGGAGTGGTCCATGTGCTCCGAACAAGCTCGTGCCCTCGCCTCCCTGTGCTCACCCCCGTCCTCCCCGTTTTCAGGCCGGAGCCTTAGTTTTATTCATGGAGGTGCACTGGAGCTTTCCCTGGGGATGAGTTTATCTGGAAGCAGCTGGATCCCCTCCGTCTCCATTTTAGACTTTCAAGGCCAGATGGCGTTTCATCTCGGCTTAGCTGTTTTTGGAGCTGAGGTGAGGCGTGCAGCTCGGGAGGGTTCCATCCTGGCCCTGTGAGGAGCACCAAGGGCATCGTCCACCCTGCGGGTGGGGAATGGGGTCCGGAACCCTCCCGTTCCAGCACTGCCCCATGGACAGCACAGCCCTTGGGCACACCTTCTCCACCCCGGCCTCGGCCAGGTCCCCCCTGGGCTCACAGCCCTCACGACGGGGCGGGGCAGGCAGGGAGAAGCTGGCCTCTCTAAAGTCACTGCTCCGCACGGCCTGATGACCAGTGTGATGATAAAAAAAAAAAAATGCCGTCACCATGGGATGGTGGCTCACACCTGTCATCCTAGCTACCCAGGAGGTTGAATTATGGTTCAAAACCAGCCAGGGTAGGAAAGTCTGTGAGACTCTTGTCTCCAATTAACTTCCCAAAGCCAGAAGCGAAGCTGTTGCTTATGGGGGAGAGTGCTGGCCTTGAGTAAGAAAGCTTGGGGACAGCATCCAGGCTCTGAGTTCAAGCCCCAGGACCAGCACGCACACACGCGCACACACACACACACACACACACACACACACAATCCGGCCTCCTCATATTGCCTGTCTGCATGCCGGGGGTGAGCCATCTCCAAGGCTTCCTGCAGATTCCCACCAGAACCTGAATGGCTGGGTCCTGAGAGGAGGGGCCAGCACACACAGCCCCTCCCCTGGCAGCATCCCCCTCACCGCCACATTCCAGGGAGTCCTGAGGGGTCCCTCATCACCTCTGGGGTGCCTCCAACACGGTCACGTGAGGTCCCTCGTCACCTCCACTGGGGGGACTGAGGCAGGGCCCCACACTCACCAGTCTGGTTCTCCAGGCCCACATTCCTTCCCCCTGGAGAGGCAAGGCTGGTCCCAAAGCCGGGGCTCATAGGAGGGAGCGTATCTGAGTGAGCCCCGCTCTTTGGCTCTCTCCTAGTGTGAACCTCTGCCCCGCAGCTCCAGGATTGCCTGGGGAAGGGGTGAGGCTCGGGCAGTCCCCGGGGAGCAGCTAGTCCACCCCCATGTGGCCAGTGAGGGCCAGGAGGGAGACAGGGATGTGGAGAGGAGGGAGGGAACAGCTCCCAGAAGGTGTGGAAGAAGATGATTGGCCCCTTCCTCCATCAGTGGGGATGGCAGAAAGACAGACTCCAAGACACTCCCCTGCCCATGTCCCCCCCAACCCCCCCTCGCCACCCGGCCTGGGCTCTGCCTGCTAGGCTACTTCTAGACCAATGTCCCTGTCGTCTGTGCCAGGCCCGAGTCTCCTGTCCTCCTTGGAGCCCCTGAGACCCAGGAGGAAGAACTGAGCCAAGTCTCCAAGCTGTAGCCCATGGGTCTCTTTAATAAAAAATTTACAGCAGTCCATGAAATGTTAAAACACCATATTTTACTACTAAAGAGTGAGGCAGAAGTCAACACCTGAGAAAGGAATTTCCAGGCATTTTTATAGATCAAAGCAATAGATAAAATAAATCTGACCAGCAGTGGCTGTGAGAAGTGAGCCATTCAGTCCCAGAAAGTGCTTATGTGGAAGAGGAGGAGGGACAGGGAGGAGGCGAGGAGGGAGGAGGAGGAAGAGGAGGAGAAGGAGGGGCAGGGAAGAGGAGAGGGAGGAGGAGAAGGAGGGTCCCTGTCCCCCGACACCCCACCCCCAGGCTGGAGACATAGCATGGAGCCCCAAGGGCCCTGAGGCCTCTTCTCACCCACAGCTGGCGGGACCCTGCCCTGCCCACACACTTCACGCCTTCAGCACCCAAGTTTTTCTGGTGAAAAACAGGATCTCAGACCGCCCCTGTGACCAAGCTCCCACATCTTAGTGGGGACAGGCTGAGCCTATGTGAATCCAAACCCGTTCTTGGTCCCAGCCCCGCAGCGCCTGGTCCCAAGGGAGTCGGGACCCAGACAGGCTCTCACGGGGACCGGCCTCTGTCCAGCACCATCACACAAGCAGACAACAGCTGACAATAAAACCTGAGGCTGCATCTGAGGCTACCCCCTGCAGGGTGCTCCCCTGCCAGTGCTCCCCCTCCTGGAAGCCGTCCCCAGCTAGCCAAGGACAGATCTCCCAAAGAGCTCCTGCCCTGCTCTGGCCTTCTCGAAGCTTCTAGACCCTTCAGAACACAGGCTCACATCCCCTTCCCAGAGGCCACTGAAAATACAGAATGGACCAGCTCCTCCTACCACCCCAACCCCACACAGGGTCTCTGGACAGGTTTCCCACCTTTCCCCTGTGGGGCAGGAGGAATGAGGCAGCAGCTTCAATAAGAGGTCGATAGGTGGGGGTGGGGAGCACATGGGGCTGGGCACAGAGCCTGGCCTGGAAGACAGAAGCACGCGGCCAACCAGGGATGCATGTGGAGTGGCTGGAACCATCATGACGAAGAGGAAGGGGCACCGTCCCCGGGGCAGGGGGGGGGGGACCTCAGAGGACACACGGATATGAGCACATACACACACGCACACACACAGGCCGCTGCTTCCCCCCAGAGCACACTGTCCCCCGCCCCAACACCTGCTCACAGTCAGTACTCTTGAATGGTGACAATGGCGCCCGCCCAGCCCTGACCCTCGAGGGCTCTGTGCAAGGACAAGCCGGCGGCTGGTCTCCATCCTCCATCCTCCATCCTCAGCCTCCACGGCTGGGATGCAGCAACCACACACCCGGCACTCCAGCTGCAGAAGGGCGCTCAAGGTCAACACCACTCCACCCTAGAGAGTGAGACTCTGTCCTACCAAACCGGGAGCTAGGGGTGTCCCTCTGTGAAAAAGAACTTGTGTACACGGGTTAGGCCCAGGGGCCACCGCCCAGCACTGACAAACACAGGGACAAACAAGGAAGCACTTTCTAAACTAGGAAGTGCTTTCCCCCAGGGCACTGATCCCATTAGATCTTCTAGAGCCTTCTCCTCCCCACCAGCACAGCAGAACCAAGCAGGCTATCGGCCCTGGCACACTCGGAGGAGGGAAGGACAGGACAGATGGCTCGTGGGCAGGCTGGTGGCACCACCCCAGTGTGGGCAGACGACGCAGACGTCTCCTGGCGGCCTCCTCCACACCAGATCACGAGGAGCTGGTTGGCACCCAAGCTCAGCCTCGCTCAGCCTCTCACATCTCAGCTTTGTGCTGTCCCCTGGGAAGTCCTGACACCAGTGGCCTCAGGGCCCTTCGGACACTACGCTGGGCCCTCCACCCCACCCCGCCATGCACCAGCCCTTCCCACATCGATGAACACAGCCAATCTGCGTGTCCACAGCCGGCAGATCCACACAGAAGGATAGAACAATCTGGCTCTTCCCGCTGGATTTCTGCCCACCCCACCCTCATCCCTAGACTGATATGTTTGAATTCTTCAGGAAAAGTGTTTGTAATAAGAGGTAGGGGAGAGGCTGGAGGGCGGGTTGGTAGATGGGTGGGTGGGTGGGCGGATGAGTGCATGGGCCGGTGGAAAGGTAGGTAGATAGGTAAGTGGATGGATGGATGAGTGGTTGGATGGATGGAGAGGTGGGTGGGAGGGTGGACAGATGAAAGCATGGATGGACAGATGGACTTGCTCCGCGTAGAACAGCAGGAAGTGGACAGCGGCAGGGCCTTGGCTGGGAGCCGGGGTTGGAGGCCTGGGGACAGCACTCCCAGAGCAGAACCCTTTGTCAAGCAGAGCGGAGAACCAGGAGTAATTAAGGCCGTGTGCACAGCCCAGGGGCCCCCCGAGCCTTGTCTTCATTAAGGTGCTGACCAGGAAAACGTCATCAGAAACAGAGACTGAGGTGTGAGCTGCTTCCAGTGCGGACACAACCACCTCCCAGCCGGCTACGGCCCCACGCGGGCCCCGCGCAGCCGCAGGAGTGAAGGAACTCTGGAGCCCAGAGAGCATGGGGCCCCTGCCCGCGCGACACCCGAGATCCCCTGAGACCCCCACTCACCTCTCCCTCTAAGATAACAGTGCCTAGCATTTCGGTAATGCCCAGCTCAGGACAGCTCAGCCCTGCCTTTGGTGGGCCTAGCCCCATATGGGTGGCCGACACCCCATCCTCCCTGTCTGCCCCACCCAGCGCACTCTCCATGTGCCCGTTCCTGGGAGCCCCACACAAAACTGCCAGTCAGGTTCCACCTCCTCGATTTTCAGAGGGAGAAACTGAGGCACAGTGCCCAGGGCACAGAGCCCGGTGCCAAACTGACCCCGGACTACATCCTGGGAGGGGGGAGGGGATGCCTCTCCACTGACTGCATGGGCCATCTGGAGACCAGACTCCCTGGTGCATCCGACCTCTCCACGCATTCCCGGGTGTCCCTGAAGTGCCCCCAAATCCTGTCCATTTCTGGAACTCTGAGCTGGGGATCAAGTGTCTAGAGGGATAGACTCCGGGAGCCATTTGGTAGGAAAGGACTGAGTTGGAGCCAACTAAGGAATTCTTTGCTTGGTGACCCAGTTTCTCAAGTTGGGGAGGGGGAAGATTCTTGTGTCAAGTTGGCACAAATTAAAATGCATTTGTCTTCCATGTGGAAGGAGGGCCAGCCCCGCAGGAGAGCCAGGCACGATCTCATCCCCACGTGCCCTGTGCCAAGTTGGTTTGCAGGGAACGGCATGCAGCTGGCACAGGGACAGGGACGGGGCCGATCCTCACAACACACATGGCTCCTCCGCACCGTGTGCTGTGTCTCCTCAGAGGGCCTCCCCAGGTCGGCCTCCTCCCACCCCGGGGGGCGTGAGAGCCCTCTGAGCGCCTGCCTTTGGCGGGCACGTGACAGGGCGGCACGCTGGCAGGCGAGCAGCAATCCCGGTGGGCTACTTTGTGCAGGCACTGCTCTGACCAGCCCCGTGGACTGGTCAGATGCTAATGCTTCTGCCTGCCAAGTTCACTTGGGGAAACCGAGGCATGGTAGAGCAGACCACATCAGCAACGACATTGATCAGCCAAGTACAAAGCACATCCTGGCTGGTGATGAGGCAGTCTCCCCCCTCCAGGTGCACTGTGGGGACAGGCAGGACAAGAAGTGACAGCAAGGTCCCAGGGTGGGGGTCCCAGTGCTGGCAAAGCAGATGGAACAGGGCAGAACCCCTGTGGAGGTCAGGAAATGACCCAAGCGGCCAGAGAAGCCACCGGCCAATCGCTGAGCGGCTCGAGGTGGACACCGGGCCAAGGTGTGCACGGGAGGCCGTGGGCTGGACAGGAGCCTGGGATGTATAGAATCCTTGGGCCGCAGGGTGGGGAAGGGTGCAGGAGCGGTCCTCGGAGGAGCCTCTGGCATTGGCTGGGGTCACAGGGGGCAGAGAGGGTGGAAGGTGTACTTGAGGTGTCCTGGGAGGGGCAAGGTGGGGGCCAGAGCCCCACCCCTCGCTCAGAGAAGACCGGAAGCTCCCAGCTCCTGTCACTCAAGCAGCAGGTGGACCCATGCTTGTGCTCTGTCCGTGTATCCTTGTCTCTTTCCCTGTCTGATTCTCTTTTTTCTGTCTCTGTCTCTCTGTGACCCTGTCTCTGTCTCCTTTGTCTCTCTGTGACCCTCTGTATCTCTGTCTCAGTCCACGGTCCTCAAGGTCTCTTCAAGACACCTGGCCCTACAGCGGGGCCACTGAGCTGCCCCGGGTGACAAGAGCTTCCATACTGGGCCTGTCCCGTGGGTGACCCTCAGCCTGTGCTGCCCCCGAGAGTCTCAGTGAGACCCCTCTGTCCACACGGCCTGACCTAGCTCCACTCCACACCCCTGCGCCCCCCCCCCATGCCTGCATGTTACTGGAGCCCTTGTACTCCTCCTGAGAACTTAAGAAGCCATGGGTCCACCTCTCGGGTCCATCTCTGCACCCACCTCCTTGGCCTGCGCCTCCAGGGGCTTCTCTCTCATCCCGGGGCAGTCAGCCTACACCCCAGCACAGCGCCTCCACACACAAGGCTGCTGGCCGCTCAGCCAAGGGCAGAGACATGCCCAGAGGTCATGCCACATCACAGACTATGGACATCCAGATGCCACAAGCACGAAGAGCTGCTGGCCACGGGCAAAGGTAGAGGAGGGGCCTGGGCCCAGCAGACCGAAGGCTCACAGCGGGCAGTGCAAAGCTGGACCACGGGCCCAGGCGGCCAGTCCCGGGCCACACACAGAGCACACCCTGCTTAATCCCCGGCCCACCTCAAGCTTCCCCAGCCCCCGGCCCTCTGGAAGTAGAGGCTGCCGCACAGACTCCTCTGGGCCAGGTCTGTGCAGCCTGCTTATCCCACAGACACCTTCGGGACTCTCCCAGTGCGGCCAGATGAGCCACCACCCCTCACCCTCCTCCCAGCCAGCCCCAGCTGCCCATCACCATTTGCAGGCTCACAGCACCCCCTGGTGGACAGCTACAGGCTAGTCTGCCATCCTCCGTCCAGGCCACCCTGGCCTGAGGGAGGGATGCCCAGGCCGGAGAGCATGCTGGGTTAAGAGGGGAAGCAGGAGCCCCTGCATTGCAAACACAGCCCTGAAGCCTTGGGGGCTGTGATTAGTGACTGGCTCCCACATTTTAGGGCCCCCAGCAAACATAAGATCCAAGTGTGGCAAGACTCCTCGGGAAGGTGGCCTGGGGGTGGCCTGGGGGCCTTAGGGACCCTGGCAGGGTATGGTTGGGAGAACCAGGCAGGGACACAGTGCCCCCGCCCCCGGGGTCAGCAGAGCCACACTCAGTGGGCTGAGGCCTGCAGAGCTGCAGTCTGCAGCCGAAGAAGGACTGGGGAGAGGCCACCCCAGAGTCCAGCCTGGAGGTGGAGGCCACCTGGGGCAGGAGGACCAGCGAGGAGACAGAGGCCTCAAGAGTCAGGATCAGCATATCTGTAACTGAGATGGACAGGGGGAGAGATGGACAGACTTAAGAGAACGCAGGGCAGGGACACACAGCTCACACCTGTAATCCTTGCTACTCAAGAAGCTGAGGTCTGGAGATTGCAGTTCAAAACCAACCTGAACAGGAAAGTCTGAGAGACTCATCTCCAATTAACCACCAAAATAAAGCCAGGAGTGATGTTGTGGCTTAAGTGGTAGAGCACTAGCTTTGAACAACAACAAAAACAAACTCAGGGCCAGGGGCCAGTCCCTAAGGTTCAGTCCCAGGACTGGCACAAAAAAGAAAAGCGAGAGGAAGGTGAGTGTAACCACACTGGTCTATAATCCAGTTATCTTGGAGGTGGAGGCAGGATGGAGGGATAGAGGTCAGCCTAGGCAAAGTTGGTGAGACCCTGTCTCAGAAACAAAACACAAAGGGTATGGCGTAAATGGTAGGGAACTTGCTTAGCCAGCGAGGCCCTGGGCACAGTCCCTTAGTCCACCACAGAGGGCATTGCTGCCAGAGCAGGGCACTGCATGCACCATGTGTTCTTGCCCACAGCCCAGCCCAGAGCTGAGCGCACTGGCCCGTCGGGGGGCCGGAGCACAGCAAACATAAGGTTTATATGATGCAGCTGGAGGAGCTGTCGATGTCAGGCAGCTGGCAGGTGGTATGGACAACTGAGCAGCCTAAAAGCAAGGACAGCCGCCGGCTCCCCACACAGACAGGGAGTAGTGGGAGAAGGGGCTCTAGGGGTCCAGGACGGGCACTAGGGAGGTGAGGGCAGTGGTGGGGTCTTCCTGCCACTGTCTGGAAGTGACCACATGGGATGCTGAGGAGCTGGAGTGGAGCCATCCCAGGGAAGGAAGAGGGTGGGTGGGGACTAAGTGCCACTGCCCCGGACACAGACTGGAGAGAGAGAGATACATGATGTTGGCTTCCTAGGCTCGGGCCCCAGCCTCCCCTCACACACAGCTTTGGGGAGTGGATGAGTACCAGGTGTGGCTTCTTTGCCCGACTGTCCCAGAGTGGAAACTGGCAGCACACCTTCCCTGTCACTCCAGGGCTCAGTGGAGAAAAGGAAAAGCCTGGGGAGACTCTTGGAGAGAAGCGGTGGCCAGAGCAGAGGCCAGCCTTCCCAGTGCTGGCTCTCAGGCTGGTCCTGGAGCACAGCCCTGCAGGCCTGGCCTGTGCCTCCCAGGGGAAGGTTGAGGGCTGGCTGAGGATCCACGGCCTCTCCAGAAGCCAAGGAAGGCACAGCTGCCCCCTGCTGGACATTCTCTTCCCTGAAACCCAGCCCACAGCACAGCTCCTGGGACTGCCAGAGAGAGGAGGAGGTGTCATCCATCCATCCATCCATCCACCCATCCATCCATCCAACCCTGGTTCACCAAAAATGTCAGAACAAAAGAGTACACTGCTGGCCTCTATCGGTGTAGATGGCAGGGGACACAGAGACACATCTCAAGAGAAAAGACAGCTGATGGATGCACTTGTTTAAGAAGTCAGAATTGATGCCAAGCTGTACCTGGTAAGGAAAAAATGTAAAGTGTTAAATAAAGAGGTTCCAGGCCTTGCCTTCCCCACAGTGGCCAAACAGACAAAAATAAAAACATCCCAATGCCCATCAGCAGAAGCCGGAAACAGGCTATGGCCCACGGTGACAGTGGAATATTACTCAGCCTAGGAGAAGAAAGAAGTGCTAAGCCCAGTGAAAGAAGCCAGTCACAAAAGGACACACATGCTGGGGGCGTGGCTTCGCTGGCACCGTGCCCACTCAGTGAGCCTGAGGCCCTGAGTTAGCATGGGTACCACAAGGACACAGGCTGAGTGACTGCCTTTATACAAAATGTCCAGAAAAGCAGGTAAGAGGTTGCCAGTGGCTGTGGGGAGATGGGGATTGAGGAACAGCTGCTGCTGGGGTACAGGATTTCTGTTTGAGGTGATAATGGTGATAAAGGGGCTCTGGAACCAGACAGAGATAGTGGCCATACAACATGGTGTAAATGCTTAGCTCCAGCTGGCCACGTTCACTGTGTGTGTGCTTCTCAAATCATCATCTGCTTTTCGTCTGTTTTTGGATCAAGTCTCGTGATTTTGTCCAAGCTAGTCTCAGACTGTGGCCCTCTGATTTTGCTTCCCAAATAGCTGTGTGTCCAGACATGCAACACCATACCTGGGGTAAAGTTTGCCAAAAGGAGACCACCCCATGGTTCAAGCAGAAAAGAGTTTATTGGGGGGAGAGCATGCTGCCAGCCTGCACAAGATGAAGGGTGCAGGGGCTGGGAGGGATGCAGGGGAAGGAAAAGAGGGGAAAGGGGAAAGGGCAAAAGGGGCAGAACTAAAGATGGAGATATTATATAGGGAGAGAGCCGGAGAGGAGGTGTGACCACAGGGAAGGGCAGGAAGGAGGCGGCCGCAGCCATGAACTCAGAGCCTGGGGAACTTCCCACTGTCCCCGGGTGCGCCCTTACCTGGGTACACAGGTGCTGGGGGACTTCTAGGGAAGGAGCAGCTTGTACAGAGGGAGAACAAAGGGGAAGGACCCATGTCCCCCAGGCAGATCGAACAGCCCAGCCTTTTGTTAGTTCTAAAGGGGCACTGATTCTCGCTGGCTGCTATCCAATAGAGGAGAACGCAGCAGCTGACTGCTGGTGGCACACACAGGTGTAGATGGAATCTGAAAGAAGTCTATGGGCAGGGGCTACGCAATATGCAAAGATATCTATCATCAGAGGGCACACAGATGTCAGAAGGAAGGGTTCAGGGCAGAAAATTAAAAATCGGATGGCTAGTTCCTGTCTCTTGCATTCAGGTGATTCTGCAGGAGGTAGCTCATGTCCCTCACTACTTCTGACATCTAGTGGCTGGGTAGGGGAGAGCATGATGGACTGGTTAAGAATAAGCGTCAGAAGCTGGGGCTGGATTGGAGTGGTTAAGGGCCTAGTGGGAGGCCTTGAACATTTCCTGTAACTGGACTATGGTTGTTCAGATGATAGGTGCCTGAATGGGAGACCCAGGAAGGTAAAGGCAAACTGCCCTGAGTCTAAGACTCACTGTACGTTCCTGTCCAGTTAGAAGACAGACAGGCATGAACATTAGATAGGTATGCTTATTAACTATTTTCCTTTGATCTCTCAGCTCTGGTTAGTTTTTAAAAGGCAGGCACAATGTGACTCCGCTTAGGATGTGACATCATCCTCTCTTACGCTTCTCTACGTTTCCTTGTTGCCAGGACTAGCTTTGTCCCGGAGGTCTAGGTACTTGTTGCTGGGATGGCTTGTCCCAGCAGGCATATTTTTCTGTCAGTTGCGGGGCTTGAACTTAGGGCCTGGACACTGTCCCTGAGCTCTTTTGCTCAAGGCTATCACTCTACTACTTCCGGCATTATACTGGTTAATTAGAGATAAGAGTCTCAGAGGGGCTGCCGGGGCTGACTTCGAACCATGATCCTCAGATCAAATGAGTCTTTTTGCCATGAGACCCTTTTTAGTTTCAATAAAAGCAACAAGGAGATCAATAGAAATAGTTTTTAAGAAGGGCATGGAACTTATTAAGAACAGAAGTTAAGTCTGACCAATAAATACTTGTAAGAGTTATTCACCCCTCTGTGGACCTGACTAAATGCTGCAGAGGATGAAATCTGATGACAAAACTCTGTAGTAAACATGGTGAGAGTTTTAAAACAGCAACTGCTTAAACAATCTAGTTAAATTGTAAGTGAATATAGCACTTCGGGATGCTACTTAAGATTGAAACCATTCATTGTCCACTATGTAACCTGGGCAGCTTATGTACTTGGGAAACAGACATTAAACACATTTTGTTTGCACCCAAATCTGATGAGCTTTTTTGCAGGTTGAGTTTAAATCTGCCCTTTTCTCTCTCTCTTTCTTTTGGCCTGTGAAGCCAGTTATTGGAGAACCTTTGGTGAAGAGACACATTCGCGTGTAAATGTACCCATTAACACTTGGTAGAAGGGTAGGGGGCGCGTCAAAGGCCACTATGCAGCCAAGATGGCGAATTTTTGGATTAGCATACAAATTGACCTTTGAACGCTTGCTAGAGGCGTACGGGCCCTAATAAAACCCACAGGAGGCCAAGATGGTAAATTTCTGGACAAGTCAGGGTTGTAAGAAAACTTGGTGGAAGTATATTAAGCAAGCAAGCAGACAGCTGACAAGCAGACAGACAGGGGCACACAGCAACAGAGGGTGGGCTCTCAAGAAGAGACAGAGAGACAGATGGAGAGGAGATTGAACTCCTACAAGACAAGGAAAGTTACCTTTCTAGAAGAGATGGCTAGGAGGCATGTGAGACAGGAGAGACAAGAGTCAGGCAGACAGACAGAAGGGCAAGCGAGGAGAGCCTGAATGTACAGAGCCTGCGGCCATTTACATGGTGCTGGCAGAAACTGTGGTAATAAAAAATAAGGTGTTTTGGCTTTATGGAATCCGTGAGTGAAAAGACATCTAGAGAGCAGAATAAGAAACAGGAGGGCAGAGGGAGTCTGGTGAGAACAGATGGGGGCACCGGGCAGAAGGCATCCCTAGCCACCCACTCTCTCCGGCTGAGAGTCAAGTTCTTGATTGAGGCGTCCCCTGATGAGAAGAGACTTGACAAAAAAAAGGTGTCTGTGGTGGAGGGGTCTCCCGCTGGCACGGCACACACAGAGGGTCTGTAGAACTCACTCACCAGCCCTAGAGAGGAGATGGCTTTGGGGGATGTGCAGCGAGCCACGGTAGAGGTGAGAAGGCCAAGGTGGGGGTTCCTTTGGTTTTGGGCAGTTTGGGTTTGAGGAGAAGCAGTCAGGAGGCAGATGGAGTCTTGAAGAGAGAAGAGGAGGGGACCCACCAGCTCCCGACTCCATCCCCTCCCGCGTTTTGGCACCATAATGTAAGGATCACCAAAAGGAGAGCGCCACATGGTTCAGGCAGAAAAGAGTTTACTGGGGGGAGAGCAGGAGGGGCAAGGGGAGAGAGGAAGGGAAAGGGGGAAAAGGGAAAAGGACAAAGGGGCTGAACTAAAGATGGAGGTGAATTGTACAGGGAGAGAGCAGGGAGGAGGTGTGGCCGCAGGGAAGGGTGGGAAAGAGGCGGCCGCAGCCTCCACCCACGCCCTTACTGGGTTACTGTGCCAGGATGGGACTTCCAGGGAAGAGGCCACGTGTGCACATGTGCCCCAAGGGGACACAAAGGGGAAGGACCCCTTTTTGCCTGGGCAGACCTCACACCCAGCATACACCAGTGATTTCTCAATTTAAAAACAGAAGTTGGTTTTTAAAAAGTGATTCACTTCATGTTAGGAATGTGTACCTCGATTTTATAAGAGCTTTTCTCCCTCCCAGGACACCCCGTGAGCAGCAGGGGCCCAGCGGTGAAACTCAAAGTAGCTCTCACAGCAGCTCCAGGCCACCCGAGTGAGCGGAGACTTTGAGGCTCCACAGCTGGTCCCTCTGGGCCCCAGACACAAGCAGCAGAAGCCTTCTTCTGGCTTTAAAATGTTAGCATCAGGCTGGGAAGGTGGCTCAGTGATTAGAGGGCTTGCCTCACATGCGTGAGGCCCTGGGTTTGATCCCTCAGCACCACATAAGCAGAAAAAAGCCGGAAGTGGTGCTGTGGCTCAAGTGCTAGGGTGCTAGTCTTGAGCTGAAGAGCTGAGGGACAGCGCCCAGGCCAAGAGTTCAGCCCCCATGACCGACCAAAATGAATAAATGAATAAATAAATAAATAAAATGTTAGCATGAAGCTATATCTACCCAGCCGTGAAGAATCGGCTGCTGGTGGTGCCGGAGAGGCTGGAGGACAATGATTCTGGCCACCACACACAGAAAAGCCCAAGTCACAGGGGAGGCCTCAGCCAGTGTCTAGATGATGGGAAGCGGCTTTCAGTACCAGACACTGACCAGGCAACAGTGACTTGGGAAGTAAGAGAGAATCAACCATCTTGGGCATCCAATATTGTGTGGCTCCTTCTTCATCCAGGTCAGCCCATCTGGGAGGCCCCAACCTCCCAGCCCCAGGGCTGGCACTCACCGGCATCTCCTGGGAAAAGTGGCACAAGCCATGCATGTGAGGGACAGGCCACCTCCTTCTCCCTCCTTGGAACCTCATCAGACCCTCCCTGAAACTCTGGTGCCTGACACAGCACACTAGAGAATGGATCACAGCGTGGGCTTCCTTCCCCAAATCCCTGCACTTCACTGCCCAAGGTCACAGGCTGGCCCCAGGCTCAGGACTGCCCACCAAGCCTCCCTCAGTGGGAAGCAGCTCCGGCACAGGGCTGTCCAGGAGGAGAACACGTTCCAGAGGGTGTCCTCGGAACACACACGGTGTGCATGCCTGTGTATGCACACGGACACCCGTGCAGCGATGATCTTCCCATGCTGACCCTGCAGCTGAGGCACCCCCGGCCCATGTGCAAATCACATGACCTGACCATCTTGCCTAGCCCCTGGATCCCTGCCCCAAGCTCTCTATTTCTGTCTAACATCTTCTGTGAAGAAGGGCAGACAGAGAGAGAGAGACATCAAATAGAGAGAGAGAGATTTGCCATGAGAGGTAAAATTGCTTTTCCAAAGAGCATTTTTAATGACTGCTTTGAGCCGGGAAAGCGTCCTGGAAGGCTGTGAAATGGAGCCATTCGCACAATTTTCTTGTGGGTTTTTCCTATCCCAGGTAGGGAGCAACCCCAGGGGTCCATGGCCCAGCCAGCCCCTTCCCGCCAGGCATGCTGTGGGCCCCAGGGCTGCCTGAGCCACCTGGTAGAAAGCCTCAGACTTGTGCCTTTATGCTGGACTCTGATAGGAGAAGGAGACGCTGGGGGGGGGGGGAAGGGGGGGCGTGCTCTCCCCAACACGAGGCCTACCATCCTTGTCTACAAATATTTGTTGATTGTCCTCTCTGTGCGGGACCTGGGTATCCAAGGAAACTTGCTTTCAGGTTTGAAAAAATAATCCAATTAATTCTCTGGTTCCTCTGAAGCAATCACAAGGAAAAGGTAATGAGGACGTACATGGTGTGAGGAACAAGATGCTACACCAGGAAACAAATTTCCATTTGGGAGGGGAGGCGGAGGAGGCAGGGCTCTTCTCGTTCTAATAAGTACACGTGTACACACAACTCTAAAATCTCCTGTGATTATTATCCAGTTCTTGCGTCTCTCTGGGGAACGGTCTGATTTGGATGGAGTTTTCCTACCAGAGTATGGCCAGCCTGGGTGCTGGGTGGGGGACACCACAGGAAGCATCTCCAGTCCCCACCCCAGGGGGACAAGTGAAAATGTCCCCAGCCATTGCCCTGTACTCCCTGGGAGCTGGCGGCCTCTAGTTAACAGCCTCCGCTTTGGGCTCTGTTGGGGGCATGGTTAGACAGGGAGTCTTGTTCTGCTCCAGGGAAAGTCTTTGTCACTGTGCTATCAAGAACATTTTCTTCTAAACTTCGATGCATGAAGATTTCCTGAGAATGTGTCTTGGTGGACCACAATCCCCACCCACCCACGGGAGCCCCACTTTCTCTGCAGTTATTAGAAGGACCATTCCGGGCTTCTTGCTGTGACTAAGCTTTGTATTCCTGACAGATATTCCACTACCTCTCCCACTGAGCACAGTGAGAAGGGACTTGTAGTGAGGGAAAGTCTCACCCCAGCCTTTCATCTGGAACGTAGTAAGGGTGGACGGCTCCAATCAGAGGATCAGCTGAGAAAGAATGCCTGTATTTGCCTCGAAGGGAGAAGGCCTGGAGCGGAGCACGAGCGGCCCCTCTGAGGCTGGCCTTCCCCAGGCTTGGCCGCTGTGTGGTTCTCATCCCGCCTTGGCCTCCCAACCTCCCAGCCCCAGATGGGACTCCCCACACCTGCACTTTGCCAAGGCCTGGGAGCATCTGAACGCAGACCCCAGCCCGACGCCCATGCAGTGTGGGAAACAAAGCATCCAACAACGCAGTGGGAATTTCTTCTTACAAGCCTGGTCCCTTCTCTCAAGGAAGATCTAGTGAAAATTGTTTCCTCCATTTATTCTGCTCCTGGGGCTGTCCAAGTTAGCTGAACTTTGACACCAAAGCCATCAGCTCGATCTCGACTTCCACCCTCCGGGACTGGGAGAGATTGGTCTCTGATCTTTATAAATCACTCCATCTTTGCTCATTTGTTATAATAGCTCAAAAAAAACTCAGACAAGATTTGGTTAAATAACAATAAGGAAAGAATCTTTGGGAGCAGTCAAGCAAGTCAAGTCCTTTCATAGAAAGAAGAGAGGAAGAGGCAGGGCACAATGGCAGAGTAGCGGTGTTCCCCCTTGGACTCTGAGTGAGAAGGGTCTGGGAGACAAGGGAGGGACTATCCTCAGAAGAGCAACACTGAGGAAGAACCCAAGGGAGCAGCAGGCCTCCTGAAACCGTCCTGAAGGGCAGCAGAGAAAGCCAGGAGTGTGTGAGGCCCGAACAGCACTCTGCACAAGCTAAGCCAGGCAACCTCCAAAACACATGGTCGGGCTTGGCTGCGAGACAACCCACACTCCCTGTAAGCCTCAAAGCCTCATGCAGGGATCTGCACAGCATCAGACAGGACACGTCAGGACTCTCTCCCCAAGCCTCGCAGAGCAGCAGCGAGAGGCTATCTGTCTGAGGGCCGCCTGTTTGAGATACTCAGGGCACTGATTCCATTAGCTGCATGCAAGTAGCTGGTGGCCAGCCAGGTTCTGAGATGGAGACACATGGGGGGTTGGAGGCAAAGAAGCAGTTGGTGATCGGGTGACTGCCGTGCCCATCAGCATCCAGTGTCCAGCCAGGGCCACAGCCATCGTGTCCAGTGTCCAGCCAGGGCCACAGCCATCATGTGCAGTGTCCAGCCCAGGCCCACAGCCATTGTGCCTGCCCAATATCCAG
>NW_012267334.1:2111203-2112221 GCF_000151885.1 Dipodomys ordii | reverse complement strand
CAGGGCACAGGGCACAGGGCACAGGGGCACAGGACACAGGGGCACAGGGCACAGGACACAGGGGCACAGGACACAGGGCACAGGGCACAGGGCACAGGACACAGGACACAGGGCACAGGACACAGGGCACAGGGCACAGGGGCACAGGGCACAGGACACAGAGGCACAGGACACAGGGCACAGGACACAGGACACAGGACACAGGGGCACAGGACACAGGGCACAGGACACAGGGGCACAGGGCACAGGACACAGGGCACAGGGCACAGGACACAGGGCACAGGGCACAGGGGCACAGGGCATAGGACACAGGGGCACAGGACACAGGGCACAGGACACAGGGGCACAGGGCACAGGACACAGGGGCACAGGACACAGGGCACAGGACACAGGGACACAGGGCACAGGGCACAGGGCACAGGGCACAGGGCACAGGGGCACAGGGCACAGGGCACAGGACACAGGGGCACAGGACACAGGGCACAGGACACAGGGGCACAGGGCACAGGGGCACAGGACACAGGGCACAGGGCACAGGACACAGGACACAGGACACAGGGGCACGGGGCACAGGGGCACAGGACACAGGGCACAGGACACAGTGGCACGGGGCACAGGGCACAGGACACAGGGGCACAGGGCACAGGACACGGGCACAGTGGCACGGGGCACAGGGGCACAGGGCACAGGACACAGGGGCACAGGGCACAGGACACGGGCACAGTGGCACGGGGCACAGGGGCACAGGGCACAGTGGCGCGGGACACTGGAAGTTCTCTCAATCCCCTAGGCAGGGGGCATTGATGGATTCCCTTCTCAGCTTTACAGACCTCCTACAAGTATGGAGGGAGTTACCAGACAGCTAGTGTCCCGGAGCCGTGTGCGCACACCCAGACGCCGAGGCAGCTGGGGGCTTGGGCAGGGGAGACAGACCGGGACCCGCGGGGCCGGCTGCCAGCGCGGGCAGGCCGGGCTCGACCCTGCGCTCCCGGGCGCAAACCTGGGGCGCGGAGGGCAA
>NW_012267334.1:2097181-2110463 GCF_000151885.1 Dipodomys ordii | reverse complement strand
AGCCATCGTGTCCAGTGTCCAGCCAGGGCCACAGCCATCATGTGCAGTGTCCAGCCCAGGCCCACAGCCATTGTGCCTGCCCAATATCCAGCCAGGGCCCACAGCCATCATGTCCAGTGTCCAACCAGGGCCACAGCCATCGTGTCCAGTGTCCAGCCCAGGCCCACAGCCATTGTGCCTGCCCAATAACCAGCCAGAGCCCACAGCCATCATGTCCAGCATCCAGCCAGGGCCCACAGCCATCATGTCCAGTATCCAGCCAAGACCCACAGCCATTGTGTCCAGTATCCAGCCCAGGCCCACAGCCATCATGTCCAGTGTCCAGCCAGGGCCCACAGCCATCATGTCCAGTATCCAGCCAGAGCCCACGGCCATCATGTCCAGTGTCCAGCCAAGACCCACAGCCATTGTGTCCAGTGTCCAACCAGGGCCCACAGCCATCATGTCCAGTGTCCAGCCAGAGCCACAGCCATCATGTCCAGTGTCCAGCCAAGACCCACAGCCATTGTGTCCAGTGTCCAGCCCAGGCCCACAGCCATCATGTCCAGTATCCAGCCCAAGCCCACAGCCATCATGTCCAGTGTCCAGTCCCAGGCCCACAGCCATTGTGTCCAGTGTCTAGCCAGGGCCCACAGCCATTGTGTCCAGTGTCCAGCCCCAGGCCCACAGCCATCAAGATGGGCATAGGGATGGAGAGTCCACCCATCGGAGGGAGAAGGGGGACTAGAGTTCACCAAACAGCTGGGGTTTACAGGCTTTGGGTCCCTTCCACTCCCCAGCCACGCTATCAGGTTGAAGACTGCCATCTGAGGCTGATAAAGAGTGGGAGAGCTGAGGGCCCCGGGCAGCCTGGGGAGGCTGCTGGCAGACACATCCTGCTGCCGAGAGCCAGGTCACCATAGGAAGGACACTCCAGGAACCCCGGCCCTCACCTCTTCTAGGAATAAGCTCAGACTCCAGGATGTGACAGGTAAGCCTCACCTCCTTGATCACAACCTCCAGTGTATGAGGACGCCTCCCCCAGGGGCCTGGAGAGCAAGGAGACAGCCGAAGAGGAGGGCCATGGGGGGAGAGGAGATGGACACAGGCAAGTGGGGAAGTCAAAGCAGCAAACAGGCACCGGGCAGTAGATGGCCTGTGACTCACTCACTCGGGCTAGAGCAAAACAGACAGAGTCCGTGACTGGCAGGTGCTCTCCGGTGGATTGGGGCCTGGCTACAAGGCAGGGCTGAAAGTTCTACACACAGGGCCTGGGTCACATGATGCCCCTAGTCTTACCTTCACTTCAGGAGATAAGTTGCTGGACAGGGTCCAAAATAGTTGACAGATCCAGGTGGAGAAACTGAGTCTCTCAGCTCTGCACCACTGAGAAGTACTGAGAGAGATGTGTTCTTTGAGTGCTGAGTTGTGTGCTTCTCCCACCACCAGGCCCCTTAGTGGATCACCCTGAGGGTAATCTGCTATCCCAGGGGTAAGAACAGGGGACTTGTGCAGCCAGTGGGACCTTAACGGGCCCAGAGCAGCAGATGTTCAAGTCAGTGAAGGAGCAGAAGGTCCAGACCAAGAACTCAAAAGCATGATTACAAGAATGATTGAAAGAGGACATGGATGGAAAAGCTGAAGGAATTCAAAAAGAACTCAAACTCCTAAGGGAGCTCAAATAGAAGGTGGATAAACAGCTGAACAAAGTAAGAAAGACAATGCAGATACAAAAGAGGGACTCAATGAACTCACAGAAACCCTGGAAACGAATCAACCTGGAATCTGGGAAGTAAAAAGCTCAATAAATCACATAAAAACTTCTGTGGAAGGTCTTTCCAGGTGAGTGGGTCAAATTAAAGACAGAATAGAAGGGCTTGGGGACAATGTAGATGTATCAGAACAATCAGATGGAGAATGTGGGCGGGGGGAGAGGAATTGGAATATGCAAAGCCTCAGGAACCCTGAAAGAGACCAAACCCTAAGAATCCTAAGCATATATGAAGGAGAAGTATAAGCTAAAGAAGTAGACTAGGAGAAAATTTCCTTAATCTTGAGAAAGATTGATGGGGTGTCCAAGAGAGCAAACAAGAAAAGGCCTACTTTAAAACATCAAGTGTGCAGGACAAGGAAAGATTTTAAAGGCTGCAAGAAATGAACTGCCCCACCCCAGCCTTACAACTGATGGTGCTAGGGGGAAAAAATGCAAAAACCAAAGGGAAAATACCAGCAGGCTTAAGATTTCTGCACAGTGACTCCACTGGCAGAAGGCTTAGAGTGACATGCATAGCCGTCTCTCAGAGTGACATGCATAGCCGTCTCTAGAAGGGACACACAGCCAACTTCCTTGAACACAATGCGCTGGAGAGAGTTTTGACATGGGATTGGGGAAGCATTCTTTTTGAAAAGTTGGGGTGCCATTCCCATGGGCCTTCCTTGAAGAAACACCTGGAGGGAAAGTTGTCACTTGCCAAGAGACACCTGGAAAGCCCAAAGACCCTGACCCTGACCCTGGTGGTCAGCGTGGGAAATACTATTTGAAAAAGTCATATAAAAGAAAAAAGTACCTTCTGTACAGCATCGTTACAAGAAAATAAATTCTTTTGAAAAAGGGTAGAGCCATAAAAATAAAGAAAATGCAGCAGATCGTGGCAGTGTCCAAATGTAAAGGGAAAGGCAGAGAGAGGTAGAGCCTGGTTGTAACTGACTGCTTTATCCCCAGGACTAAGAACCACACACATTCTTCCAAAACATCAGATAGCAATCGGTAAAGCCTACATAACAGCACCGAGTCTTAAGAGATATGTTAACATCTAAAATGAGGTGGCAAAAAGAAACGGAGGACCATCCGTTCCTCTCTTTCTTCCTGCCCTCCTGGGCCTCCACAGCCTGCCTCTCAGGAGAAGGGCAGAATGGAGACTTTGTCCAAGGTAAAAGACCCCAATCGAGGGTTTCCGCTGCAGCGTTCCACACTGGTTATTCCTCTCACAACTCCAGCTGTATCTCCACACCAATTGTCAAGAAAAGTAGGAGAAAGACAACTAGCTCCCTCAGGCCAAACAGGAGGCTCTGAGCCCGCTTTGGAGAGTACATGAGGCTCCTTCCGCCAAAATCCTACTGTGCTCCCCCGACCTTGGCCATACCCTTGACCTTGTGGAATACAGCTGTGCTCTCCCAGCACTGGCCTTAGAGTCCAGGGCCCACAACCCCCGTCAGCTCTGGACTCTTCAGAAAACTCACAAAACCACTTCTTTGTCAGTTACGAATGTTCCCCTTTCTTCCATTTCTCAGCTGAACTGCTTCATCTATCTTAAGAAGATCCAACAAAGCCAGGGATTATGGTGCATGCCTATAATCCCAGTTTCTCAGGAGTCAAGAAGATTCAAGTCTGAGGACATCCTGGGCTACAGGGTGAAATGAGAGAGAAAGAGGGTGAGGAGGGGAGAAGGAGGGGAAAGAGGGAGAGGAGGGGAGAAGGAGGGGAAAGAGGGAGAGGAGCAGGAGCAGGAGGAAGAGAAGGGGGAAAAAGAGGAGGAGGAGGAACAGGAGGAGGAGGAAGAAAAGGGAGAAAAAGAGGAAGAGGAGGAGCGGGAGGAAGAGGAGGAAGAGATGGTATTTAGGAGAGCATCCCTGTGATCTCTGGATCGTGAGCGTAGGACTTTAAACAACACTTCACTGGTTCACAGCAGCTTAGCCGGATCCTGGGGGAAATTCACAGAGCAAGTATCAATTATAAAACCTTCTCTTAAAACACTTGGGGTTTCTGCTTCAAATTCCAGGTGGAGTCTTGTCTTCTCTAGTAGACAAGGTGGCTGGGGGGTGGGGGAGACTGTCAGAGCAGAGGCCCTGAGCGGACACTGTTGGCAGTTACGGCAAAGCTCCCGCGCAAGCCTCAGACTGGGCCGTGCACCCTGTTCTAGCCTGAAGAACAGGACTGTGCTCTCAGAGAGGAGCGAGTTTACCCGCATTCCTGTGGAACACCATGACCCTCTTTGGAGTGGTGAGAAAGTGGACTAGGGCACCTCTGTCCTCCGCTAAACCCACCAGTCAGCCGGTCCCTGGGCTCCTCACCTGTAGGAAAGCCTCAAGGGTCCCGCGTAGGCCCAGGGTGAACAGGGTGAAGCAACTTCCTTTTCTTTCTCCTTTCTTTTTTCTTCCTGTTCTGGGTGAGGCTTGGACTCAGGGCATGGACGTGGACCCTGAGCTTCTTCTGCTCAAGGCTAGCACTCTACCACTTTGAGCCACAGCACCACTTTTGGAGTTTTCTAAGTAGTCTAAATTTCTGGTCATCTCTGCTCGGGGCTCAGGGAGCCTCTGAGGAAGGGTCTGCCTCCTCACACGAGCCTGTAGACGCAAAAGGACATTACCATTTCTGCACCGCTACAAGCTCCCAGTATTGCTGAGAAATGTATACAGGTGCTTTTCATAAAGCCTATAGAGTGGTGCACGCCCGTAATCCCAGCTACTCAGGAAGATGGGACAGGAGAAGTATAAGTTTGAGGCCAGCTCAGTTGACATAGGAAGATCTGGCCTCAAAAAGGTGACCAAACTAGGTGCCAGTGGCTCATGCCTGTAATCCTAGCTACTCAGGAGGCTGAGATCTGGGGATCATGGTTCAAAGCCAGCCCAGGCAGGAAAGGCCGTGAAACTCTTATCTCCAATTAGCTACCAGAAAACCAGAAATGGCGCTGTGGCTCAAGTGGTAGAATGCTGGCCTTGAGCTGAAGAGCTGAGGGTCAGAGCCCAGGCCCAGAGTTCAAGCCCCATGACTGACATACACACACAAAAAGTTGACCAGCCAGGCACAAATGGTTCACACCTAAAATCTTAACTACTCAGGAAGCTGAGATATGAAGGTTGTGGTTCAAAGCCAGCCAGCCCCAGGAAGAAAGTCTAGGAGATTCTTAGCTCCAATTCGCCAGTAAGTAGCTAGAAGTAGAGGTGTGGCTCAAGTGGTAGAGCTCTAGCCTTGAGTAAAAAAGCTTAGGAAGAGCACCCAGGACCTGAGTTCAAGCCAGTATTGGCACAAAAATAGACAGACAGACAGACAGACAGAGCGAGCATGCCTGCCCATGGCTAGAGCAGAGCATCCTGAGGAGAACCAGGAGAGCTGCCCCAGCTGAAGCAGGGTCTGTTGGGGTACAGGACCTCGTAGAGTTCAGTCCTCTGCTCACATGATCACCCTCTGCTGGCAGGTCAGCCTCTGAGGTTTGAGTGTCCCCCAAGTTCTCTATTGGGAATGAATTCCTCAGTGCGTGTACTGATGGGGGGGCGTGTCTCAGGAAGCTCACTAACATCAGGTAAGGTCATGAGGGCTGGCCTCATAAGAAGAAGAAGAGACCTGAGCAGGCAGCTCTCTCTGAAGGCCCCGCCAGGCCAGCACTGTGCTCTTCCCCCTCTCAGCCTCCAGAACTGGGAGCAGATGCTTTCATTAACCACTTCCATTAACCACTCAGCCTCAAGTAATGGAAAGCAGGCCAAGACACCCTGGGCATCCTTTCAGCCTGGAGTGACCCTCAAAGTGCGGAGGAAGGCAAAGCCCTCCATATACCCAAAATCTTCTCCAGTGGCCCCCAACTAATTGCTACATAGAAAAATCAATCTTTATGTAACTTTGAATCTCCTAGCCAGAGCAATCAAGCAAGAAAGGGACATAAAAGGTATTCACATAGAGAAAGAGGTCAAATGATCCCTATTTGTAGATGACGTGATCTTATATCTAAAGAACCTGAAAGACTCCACACCCAAGTTCCTAGAGCTTAGAGATAACTTTGGCAAAGTAGCAGGATACAAATTAACCCACAAAAACCAGTAGCCTTTCTATGTACTAGCAATGTACAATCAGAGTGGGAAATCCGAAAAACAACTCCTTTTGCATTAGCCTCAAAAATAGTAGAAATAAACTTAACAAAGGAAGCAAAAGACCTCTATAGTGAAATCTGAAAAAAAATCAAAATTGCAGAAAGAAATCAAAGACAACATCAGGAAATGGAAAGACCTCCCATGTTCAGGGACAGGTAGAATTAATATTGTGATACAACCATCCTGCCAAAGGCAATACACATTTCAGACACTCCCCAAATCACAAAATGACATTCTTCATCAAGATAGAGAAAACCTCAAATAACCAAAGCAACTCTAAGCAAAAGAAAGCAATGCTGGTGGTATACAATCTCAGACCTCAAGCCCTACTACAGAGCTATAATAACAAAAACAGCTTGGTACTGGCACAAAAATAGACTCGAAGTAAACAGAACACACTAAAAGACACAGATAATAGATCCATGCACTCACTATTTTCTGATATTTGACAAGGGAGCCAGAAATGTGCAGTGGGAAAAGATAGCCTATTCAATGATTGGTGTTGGGAAAACTGGACATCCACATGTAGAAAACTAAAAGTGGATTGCTGTTTGTCACCATGCACCAATATCAACTCAAAGTGGATCAAAGGCCTCAATGTTAGACCTAAACCTATTGCAAGATGGAGTAGGAGAAACATTAGAACCTATAGGCATAGGTAGAAACTTTTTGAAAAGAGTCCAAGGGGCACAGCATACAGGAGAGACATTTAACAAATGGGATTATATCAACTAAAAAGTTTCTACACAGCAAAGGGCATAGCTACTAAACTTGAAAGACAGCCAACAGACTGAGAGAAGATCTTTACCAGCAACATATCTGACAAAGGCCTAATATCCAAATTATATATGGAGCTCAAAAAATTAATACTTTGCCAGTCACCGGTGGCTCACGCCTGTCATCCTAGCTACTCAGGAGGCTAAGATTTGAGGATCATGGGTCAAAGCCAGCCCGAGCAGGAAAGTCCGTGAGACTCTTATCTCCAATAAACCACCAGAAAAACTGGAAGTGCCACGGTGGCTCAAACGGAAGAGTGTTCACCTTGAGCTGAAGAGCACAGGGACAGCGCCCAGGCCCAGAATTCAAGCCCTATGACCAACAGAAAAAAAAAAAATCTCCAAGAACTAATAAACTAATCAATAAATGTGCAAAGGAACTAAAGCGAGACTTCTCAGAAGAAGTAAGAATGACAAGTAAACACAGGAGGAAATGTTCCATATCCCTATCCATAGAGGACATGCAAATCAAAACAACTCTTGAGATTCCATCTCACCCCAGTTAGACTGGCCGACATCAAGAATTCAAACAACTAATGTTGGTGGGGATGTTGGGGGAAAGGAACCCTACAACACTGTTGGTGGGAATATAAACTAGCACAACCACTCTGGACAGCAGTCTGGAGGTTCCTCAAAAAACTAAACATAGACCTTCCCCATGACCCAGCCATTCCACTCCTGGGCACCTGCCCAGAACATCAAAAGTCAAGATACCATAAAGACATTTGCACATCCATGTTCGCTGTTGCACTATTCACAATAGCCACATTTTGTAAACAGCCCAGATGCCCTTCAATAGGTGAATAGATTAATAAAATGTGGCACATATGCATACAGTGGAATTTCAGTCATCTGTGAGATAGAATAATATTATGTCATTGAAGGGAAATGCATGGACCTAGAACAAATCATGCTAAGTGAGGTAAGCGAGGCTCAGAAACAAACAGCGCATTTTTTTCTCATATGTGTAAGCTAGATCTAAAATAACCGAGATAGGACTCCAGGTATTCATATACACAGACAGTCAAACTAAAGGAAGATACCCTTAGAGGAGGAACCCAAACATGTAACTCCTCTGAACATTTATTGAAACAGATTCCAGGAAATAGAAACATGGTTTTTGTTGTTGTTGGTGGTGGTGGTGGTATGTTGTTTTGCTTTGGGGTTTTCTTTGTCTTTTGTGGGTGGGGGAGCAGAGGGGAGCAGAGAGGGAGAGAGGAAGGGTGAACAGATGCAGCCGTGTTATTCAGTAGACACTGTGTGGAAAGTGAATTATGCAACTTGTAGACAGGAATGGGAGAGAAAAGCAAAGGAAAATGTACAAAACAAAATGTCCAAATTTACAAAGGAAAATGTCCAAAAGAAAAATGTACTCATTACCTGACTTATGAAATGGTAACCCCTCAGTACAACACCTTCATCATAATAATAAAAATTATATTAAAAAATCAACCATTACCAAGCTGTGAGGGTATCTATGCCTGGGCAATCCATGTATGTGCACACACAGAAAGTATAAAATGTTTTATCTTGCCTTCCCCAAATCCAAACACAGCACAACAGAATCCTTCTTTTTAAACAGAGTTGCTTCCACAGATCTGAGGACAGTTTTGAGACTGGAAGAAAGCGTGCATGTGCGGTCCTGGTCCTGTGTTCATGTTGTGTGGCGCACGCGTGCGCACGCACACACACACACACACACACACACACTTGTCATGGAAGCTCTCCGTGACGGGGTTTGCCAGTCTGATTCCTTCCTTGCATCTCTCCTCATGCTACTCCTGCCGGCTCTGATTCTATTTCTGGTTTCCATATCCATGTGAATAATCTTAGAATGCCTGACACGCACCCTGCAGCCTCTTCCGCTGAACCTGTTTGGATGAAATTCCTGAGAAAGAAAACAAGCTAACAAACTCTTTGCCTAAAAGCAGGAGTACATCAGCCCCTGGTGGAGACTAAGAAGTAAAAGACCCAGTACCCACTTCAAAAGGAGGAAGGAAGCCTGGGAGATTGGTGATGGACCGGGGCAGCCGCCCAGGCCCCTCTGCAGGGCTGAGATGCTTGGTGGTCTCAGCTGGTCACCACCGCACCCCAGCAGCGGTCAAGTGTCCCCTGAAATTTTAAGTAATGAACTAGAAAACACAATTCTAAGAAACCAACACTGAACAAATAAAAATTGAGTAAAACCACTCATAGTCATTTCTGAGATGCAAGATACAGGTCCCCTGTGCACAAGGCAGGTGGGTATGTGGCTGCCTGCACTGTGTGCATGACTATTGCTGGCCTCGAACCTGCAACCCTCCTGCCTCCACTGCCCAGTTGTCAGGAGTACAGGCATGTCCCACCTGGCTTGGCATGTGTGCGGGAATATTTATGCACTTCTAGTGGCTATTTTTAAGTTAATTTGTTTAGATATGAGAGCAATGCTCATGATTTGAAAAAGCTCAAACAGTATGAAAGAAAACAACACAAATCCAGGCACGGGTAGCTTGTGTCTGTAAACCTAGCGACTTGGGATACTGAGATCCAGAGGACTGCAGTATGAGGCCGGCCCAAAGAGTTCACAAGACTCCTTACCCATAGCTGGGTGTCGTCGCTTAATGCAGCATATGACTCTGACTTCCTAGCTCTGTGGGAGGCTGAAATCAGGAGAATCACCGTTCCTGGCCAGCCCAGGCAGAAAACTCTGTGAGACTCCGTGGAAGCCAATGGATGTGCTAGCATGTGCCTATCATCCTTGCTACGGTGGGAAGTGAAAAACAGGAGGACGGCAGACCAGCTGTGCACCAGGGCAGGAACAAGACCCTATCTCAATTATAACCAGCACACACACACACACACACACACACACACACACACACACACACACACACACAGCTGGAAGGCATTGTTTAGTGGTAAAGCACCTGCCTAAGAATGAGGCCCTGAGTTCAAATCCCAGAACCAGAAAGGTGGGAGGAGGGCAGGGGAAAATCTATACAATGAAATGTCCCCTTGTCCCCTTCCTTCCTAGCGCTCCCCTCCAGGTCACATCCTGGAAGTGGTTGCCGTGTCCACAGCTGATTGCACAATGGGCAGCAGGTGGACCTGACCTGCCATTTCCCCCCTTTCCCCTCCTCTCCACCCCGCCCCCCCGCCCCATGTGCTCTGGGAACGCACACAGCTGAGCGTCCTGAGTCAGGGCATCAGGCCTCCTCGGATGTGCATGGCGGTGCCTTCCAGTGAATCCTTAATCGTGACAGTGCCATTCATCCTCTGAAGGAAAGGAGCCTCCTGGCTTTGGTCCCTTTCCCTGGCAGCCTGCGGCTTCTCCCTGGAGGCCTCCCTGCTCCACAGACACCATGACCTGAAGAAGTTCCCAAGAACGGTGTCAGGCTTGGTGGGGCATGCCTGTCATCCGGAGGTTCTCAAGGCTGGGCCAGCTTAGGCTACATGAGGGTCCCTCCATCCCTTGACAGGGGCCAGGAGGAGGCCCCCAAGGGGTACGCTGGCCCACGCCAGGTCCCAGAGCCGGCCAGAGGCTTCTGCGCGGGACGCCCAGGCCCTGTGCCGACACCCTCCCCAGCGGACATCAGATTGTGGCTCTGGAAGGCCTGCTGGGAGGGGTGCAGGGTCCCCCACGCCCTGGCACATGAAGGCTGCAAAAACCATGAGAGGTTCGCCTCCGAGCAGACCCCATCGGCCAAGAACCTGCACAGTCACAGAGCCCAGGTGAGAGGGAAAAACGGATCCACCTGCAGCGGGACAGCTTTGCCTGAAGACGCACCTCCCTCTGCCTGCGCCACCGCCACAGCCCGGCCTCTGGGCAGCAAAAACCAACAACAAACAAGCCAACAACAGCACCACCAACCACCGTGTGCAGGTCAGTAGTGTGCAAGTAAGAGTGCCCTGGGCGCGAGGGGCGGCACTCGCCTGTGGCCTCAGCCCCCAGAGACAACTGAGGCACGAGAATCGCTTGAGTCCAGGAGTTCAAGACCAGCCTGGGTGGAATAGTCAGCCCTCCCCTGAACATCATTTCCTACTGATAGAGTCCAGCACCCAAGTGCCCCAGCAGGCCTACATCAGGCCTTGAGTCTGGCCCTGTTGTGTTCTGAGCTCTGGACAAGACATGGGTGTGTGCTCATGAAACCCTGGTACAACAGTTTACATCTGAAGTGCTGCCAGAAACTTACGTGCCAATGGCTCAGTGCCCACCCGGTGGCACTGTGGGGAGGAGGACCCCTTTAGATAGAGGGTCTGGTGGGAGGGAGAGAGGGCACTGGTGTCATGGTCCTGGAGGGAATGTAGAGACCCAGTCTCTTTCCTCTCCCTCTCCCTTCCTCCTTTCCTCTTGCTCTCTTTCTCTCGTATGCCCTTTCTCTCTCCCGTGCCCTGTTTCCCGGCCCCTTGGAGGTAAGCATCCTAACTGTGCCACATGCTCTTTGCCATCATGTGCTGCCCTGCCACAGGCTCAGAGTGGGGGGCCATGCGTCTACAGACTGGCACGTGGGAAACTAGGATCAAAGCAAACCCATCTCCCCATGAGCTTTCTGCCACATGGTGCAAAGCTGACTGATAAAAGAGAACCTAGACTTTCCCCCAGAGCCAGAAGCTATGCAAAAACACCTGCTAGATCTAGTGACAGAAAGGTTTTAACCCCATGTCAATAAAAATACAACTCCCAAGTTAAATGGAAGACAGGCAGGCAAGCATTAATACAATGTATGTGAGGATCTGTTAGAGGTAGGCTGAAAACTTTAATATCTAAAGCTCTTAGAATCAATAATGCCATACCTGTAATCCTAGCTACTTGGAAGGGTGACACTGGAAGGATCTGGGTTCAAAGCCAGCCCAAGCAGACACATGAGGCTCAAGAGGACAGCAGTTCCAGGCAAGCCCAGACAGAAAAGTCCACAGACTTCATCACAACTGAAGGTGCTGGGCGTGTGGTATATGCTTATCCTCCTAGCTACAAAGCCCATATTTTGGCAGGAAGACCTTATTTCAAAAAGTAACCAGTGCAAAAGAAAGGACTAGCGAGGTGGCCCAGCAGTAAAGTGCCTGCCTAGCAAGCATGAGGGACCGAGTTCAAATTACAGGACTGCCGAAAAAATCAACATGCAGAAGGCACAACCCAAAAGGAAAATCAAAAATGGGCAGAGAACACATTCAGGGAATTTTCCAAAGGGCCAATTATAAAAGGAAAATACATTGAACATCAGCTGTAGTTAGGGAAACTAGAACTGAAGTGATCAAGAGACCTATTTTGTCCATCAGATTGCCAAAGACCAAAACAGGATAGTACCATTCAGAGCTGGCAAGAAGGCAGGTGGACAGCAAGCTGGGCCAGAGTTTTCTGGAGGGCATCTGGCAATGCCTTCATTATTATCTCTGCCCAGGGTGCTGTCTTCCAGGAATCTGTCCTGCAAAAATGTTTGGAATGGTTCCAAGGACACCCAAAGACAGCATCGCACCATTGGCTTAAAAAACAAATCAAGAAACATGCCCATGTCTCTTGGTGGTGCTATTAATTAGATGATTCACCCTAATTTTTAGTATTGAGTATATTATTACTTTCCGTTGTTCTAGTACTGGGTTCCAGGTGCTGTCCCTGAACTTCTTTCACTCAAGGCTAGTACACCACCACTTGAACCACAGGTCCAAGTTTGTTGTTGTTGGGGATGGGGGTGGTTAATTGGAGATAAGAGTTCCACAGACTTTCCTGCCTGGAGTGGCTTTGAGCCTCCATCCTCAGCTCTCAGCCTCCTGAGTGAGTAGCTAGGATTACAGGCTTGAGTCACCAGCATCTGGCTATGAGTGCTACTTTTAAATGAGAGTGTGTTTATTGGAAAACTGCAACCAGGCATGGAAACATTCAGTGTTTCTTGATCTCAAACCACCTTCTAAGTTCCCCAAGCTGCTAAGGCTAGAAAAACTCTCATTCTCCCCCAAGTCTCTGAATTGGGGTCCTATCAAATTTCTGGCACGTTCCAGCCCCAGAAGGAGCTCCCAGTTTGCACATTCTAGGAGTGGGGTGCTTAGAGGGCCCGCCATGCCTGAGACACCTCCAGACTTGCACAAATATCCCGGATCATTCTTAAAAGCAAAATAAGACTAGTGAAGATTTCCAAAGCCACAAGGCCCATGAACAGCAGAGCCCCAGAAAACCACCTGCTGATCCCTCCTTCTAACCAGGTGGTAGTGTGCAGAAGGTACAGGGCACAGGGTACAGGGGCACAGGGCACAAGACAGGGGCACAAGACACAGGGCACAAGGCACAGGGTACAAGGCACAGGGCACAGGGCACAGGACACAGGGCACAGGGCACAGGGCACAGGACACAGGGCACAGGGCACAGGGGCACAGGACACAGGGGCACAGGGCACAGGACACAGGGGCACAGGGCACAGGGCACAGGGGCACAAGGTACAAGGCACAAGGTACAGGGCACAAGGAGGGCACAGGGACACAAGACAGGGGCACAGGACACAGGGGCACAGGGCACAGGACACAGGGGTACAGGGCACAGGGCACAAGGTACAGGGCACAAGGAGGGCACAGGGACACAAGACAGGGGCACAGGACACAGGACACAGGGCACAGGACACAGGGCACAAGATACAGGCCACATGGGCACAGGACCCAAGACACAGGGCACAGAACACAGGGACACAGGGCCACAAGGC
>NW_012267334.1:2079560-2094824 GCF_000151885.1 Dipodomys ordii | reverse complement strand
CCGGCCCAGTGTCCGGATCCGAGCCAGCCCACGCCCACTTCTGATTCCCCTTCTCGGGGACGGCCCCCCCGCCTTCGCGGAGGGGAGACCCGATCTGGCACCCAAGCTGGCCAGACTGGAGGGGAGTTGCAGGGGGTCCAGGAGGGGGGGGGGGTGCATCCCCTCCAGGGGTGGGTGTCCCATCCAAGGAAGCCCAGAGTCCCTCACCACAACCTAGACTTGGACACGTGGCCTGGGTGCAGGTGCCCGTGTTCCCACGGCCACCCCAGAGGCTGGATGTCTGGGCAGCTGTGTGTCCAGGCTGGCTCTGCCCTGGCTCTGCCTTGGCTCTTACCTCCGGCCGCAGTCAGGGAGGTTTCTTCAGGGGACTGCCTTCTGCTTCGTGTGTTGCACTAGGTGTTCGAGCAGCTGGGCTGTCCACGGATTCCCAGGGCGGTGGCGGTCACTTCCAGGCTGTGAACAAGATGCGCTGCGAGGCTGCTGGTCCCCAGCTCTACACCTGGCTCTGCTCCTCTCGTGCCAAGGCAAGATTGCTGCTTCAGGAGCTCCTGCTCTTGAATTCAACTCTACAGTCCAGGCTCACACAGTCCCATCATTTACCTGAGTTTGAGGAACTGCACAGGTCCCTAGCCAGCAAGAGAACCTGTCTCCGCTGTCCTGTGCCTGTATGGGTCCATCCATTTATGGCCGGTAGGGCTGTAGTAGAGGACTGATCTCTGGCTCAGACAGACACACCCCTGCCCCTCCAGCACCTCCACCTTGTCAGTCAGCTGCAGTCGGTGTGTTTGGTCTCAGGGTAAATCTCCGAGTTTAATTTTGATGACATATGTTTCTGTAAAAATATGTATGAACTATAGCTCCAGTCTCTGAAGTACATTCTCCAATTCCTGATTAAAAAAAAAAAAAAACAATTCCTGGGGCTGGGAATGTGGCCTCATGGTAGAGTGCTTGTCTAGCATGCATGATGCTCTCAGTTCAATTCCTCAGTACCACATAAACAGAAAAAGCCAGAACTGGTGCTGTGACTCAAGTGGTACAGTGCTAGCCCTGAGCAAAAGGAACTCAGGGATAGGCAGGCCCTGAGTTCAAGCCTCAGGACTGGCAAAAAAAAAAAAAAAAATCTATCTTAAAAATCCAGCTGAGGGAGACAGGCATACCGGTACACACCTGCAATGCCAATATTTGGGAGGCTGAGACAGGAGGATCTGGAGTTTGAAGCCGGCCTGAGCTGTGTGTGGAGGGAGTTGGGGGCCAGTCTGTGCAGGGAGGGGTTGGGGGGTACTAGGTGAGGGTGATTTCAGTATAAGAACAGTGGAGATACCTTATCCTCCAATCCTTTTGAAAGATGAGTCTGGACATAGGATTTCAAGCGTTGCAGTACATTTGAATTCTGCTTTCACTTTTTTAGCACAGATTGATAACGGCCAGTGAGTTGTTTTTGGATAGGCGGCACTGGCCGGGTCTGCCGTTGAGGCAGCTCTGTATCTAAGTGCGGGCCCGACCTCTTTGGGCAAAAGTGCATGGCTTGTGAACAGCAGCTCGGAGTTAAACAGAGCTCGAGGACCCACAATGGAAGCAACGCGAACACACACGGGCCAGGTCCCCTCCTCCCTGCAGTGGTCCTGAGAGAAGTTCATCTTCTCGGTATCCATCCATCTTGTGCCTGATCACGTTGCCCTCCCTCCCACGTGAGGGAGCAGGAGGCTATCCGAGGCACCTGGGAAAGTACCCTGAGGCCAAACACATGGATCACAGCTGAGCTGTCAGTCTTCCCGCATTCCTCTGCAGCTCTTCTCCCTCCTCGGCTGTCCAGGAAAGGCTGTCTGAGCTGTCTATTTAGAGAGTGGCAGGACTCACCTAGTTGAGCTATGGAAACTGGGCCGTGACCACACTGCCTGAACAGGGCACGCAGCTGTGAGTAGGGCCATGTCTACACTGCTGAGCTAACTGTAGACTTCCAGGAGATGGCCTGGCAAGTGCATTTTACCATGTTCTCATAGGAAGGCTTGGTGTCCGTGACCGTGATGCTTGGGGAAGTGCTTTCTCAGTCGCTCACACTGTACGACTGTTTGTTTCAGGAGTGCTTCTGTCATGGCGGGAAGGGACCCACCTGAGAAGCTGGACTCATCTGGACATGCATTAGTGCTCCTTCTTTTTCCTGCACAGAGAAGCATTTGTGTGGCCTTGTCTCCTCCCAGCACCCTTTAGAGGTAAATAATGCCTGTGTTGTTCTCTGACGGGGAAGCTGCAGGCCGGAAAGGGGAAGGCAGAACTGGGGCCGTGACGCTGCACACTCCTCTGAGTGCAAAGGTCTGGAAGTATTGTCTTACTGAGCCTCCGCTGAGTCCTGGCCCAAGAGAGGACAAACTGCGTTTGCAGCACAGGACACTGAAGCACAGGAAACATGAGCCAGCTGCCCAAGGAGCCCCAGCCAGCGGGCCACGGGGTGGAAGGCCAGGCAGGCTGTTCTTGGTGGCCGCCAGCCGGGTCCCCACCCGAAGCGGGCTTGTCACACGCATCGCGCCACTGTGGTTTCTGTCCTCCCAGGATGTGAAAGTGGTGGAAAGAGCCAGCAGGGTGCACCTGCACGCCCTGCCCCTCTGCTAGGATGTTCCTCATGAACGCCCCTCCAGTGGTCCCGCTCCAGTCTAGGTGGGAGGCCTTTGGCCCGCCTGGAGGATTCGGGTTCCCCACCCGAGCCTCGGTCAGCGCCGGAGTGCGCATGATCATCAGCTCGCTGCCACGTGAGGAGCCTCTGCGGGGCATGAGCGATGGGCGTGCCACGCAGAGGGACCAGCGAGCAGAGCCAGGGCGTGACGCCAGGCTGGGGGCCGGCCCTGCCATGCACAGGGAGCAGCCTGTGTTTGTTACCTGTGGCCTTGCTGCTGACGGTGGCCCTCTGGGGCGGGAGGAAGTGGTGCACCTTGACCCCTCGGTGCTGGACTCGGACAGCGATGACTCCGTCGACCGGGGCATCGAGGAGGCCATCCAGGAGTACCTGAGGGCCAAGAGCGGGGCTCCCCAGCCCAGCCCCTCAGCACCTCCTCCCTGGCCCACCCCGTCTCCCCTCAGCCCTCGCACACGGGCCGCCAGCTCCATCAGCACCCCTGGCAGCTCTGCAGGGGCCGGCCAGGGCTCCACCTCCCCAGGCAGCGTGAGCAGTGAGGACTCCTTCGAGCAGAGCATCCGGGCAGAAATCGAGCAGTTTCTGCATGACAAGAGACAACACGAGAACAAAAAAGGTGCGGGGCCTGTAGACGGGAAAACAGAGCCCGGTGACAGTGCTGCCACCAGACTTAAACCCTGCAGGGAGCCTCCCCCCAGGACGGCGCCCAGGCAGGACCCCGCAGGAGCCTGCAAGGAGTTTATCTTCCGGAAGCATCCCCGGTTGGCGAAGGCGAACACTCAGCCCAAGGCCGCGGAGCCCGACAGCCCCAGCCGCACGAGGCTGGCCGTGCCCAGGCCAGAGGCGGCGCAGCAGCGGGGCAGGGCCAGGAGGAACGCCAGTGCTGTCCGCAGGGGCAGGCGACCTCGGAGTGTGGCCTCTGTGCCAGAGGCCCCGGACTCCAGCAGCGATGACGGCATTGAGGAGGCCATCCAGCTGTACCAGCTGGAGAAGACCAGGAAGGAAGCCAGCGGGGACCCACCGCCCAGAGCCCCGCTCAGAGAGGAGAGGGGGCCCAACACCCCTGCCAGCGGTGTGGGCAACACCCCGCCGAGTCCAGTGCTGGAGGCCCACGGGAGGACCCCAAGCAAGAAGAAGCCAGCAGCCCCCAAGGCCGTAGGTGTGCCGGGGGGCCTCGACCCCGATCACCCCTCCAAAGCCCCCACATCTCCAGGACACGCAGCCAGCAGGAGCGAGTCTGCAGAGCAGGCCTCGTGCCAGGCGGAGGCATCCGCCGAGCTGATGTGTGCAGAGGCGATCCTGGACATCTCCAAGACCATCCTGCCGGCTCCCGGGCAGGGCGGCGACCCGCTTTTCCCCAGGGGCCCACTCTTCTGTGCCCCAGCCACCCCGGCCCACTCTGGTGGCGACAGCAGCGCAGTGGACAGCGACGACAGCATAGAGCAGGAGATCCGGACGTTTCTGGCTCTCAAGGCACAGGTGGGGAATCCACAGCCTGCCCAGCACCCGCCGTCACCACCGGGCCCCAGAGCCCGGGCTGGCCCCACCACAACCCTTCTCTCTAAACCTCCTGAGCAGCCTGCGGGCTGCAAAAGGAAGCGGAGAGGTGGAGGGGGCAGCGCCCCACGGCCAACCACACCCAAGAAAACCAGGGACCCAGTAGACAGCACCCAGAGTGGCAGCCACAGCCAGACGGTGGTTGAGCCTGGCTGCGAAGGGCAGGACTCGGCCAGCCAGGCCAAAGCCAGCAAGGCCCCAGCAGGGCAGAGCGAGGCCAAGAGCCAGTCTGTCCCCTCCAGGACAGTTGGGCTCATTGATTCGCACGCGGCTCCAGGCTTTGGGAACCCCAGGAAGGCAGACAAGGGTGGAAGCGTCAGAGAGAAAGAGAGTTCTGAGGACAAGAGTAGCTCGCTAGACAGTGATGAGGACCTGGACACGGCCATCAAGGACCTGTTACGATCCAAGCAGAAGTTGAAGAAGAGGTGCAGAGACCCCCAGGCTGTGGGCAAGAAGAAGGTCAGGTTTAGCACCACGGAGACACATTTTGTGGATAAGCATTGTGGGCTCCCCAGAGACTGGGCAGGCGGGAACCCACAAGTGCTGAGGAGCTGTCTGTCCAAGTCCAGAGGACCCAGCGGGGTGGGTCTGGGGCCACCAACGTCACGAGCCTTCAGCAGCGCAGCAGAGAGAACCAAGGCTGGCAGCTCGGGGGCCAAGGCTGCAGCGCTGGCTTTCCAGGCAGGAAGGACCCCCCACAGGACCATGCCTTCCTGGGACATGGGAGCCAGCCTCGGCCCTCCCTCAGCCTCCAACCCCAGCTCCCTGTCCGAGGACAGCTCAGTGGACAGTGATGATAGCATCGAGCTGGAGATCAGGAAGTTTTTGGCAGAAAAGGCCAAGGAGTGTGTGAGCACTTGCGTTCAGGCAGGGAGTCATGCTGCTCTGGGACCAGGGGGCCTGGCCAGGCCAGAGGTGCTATGCAGGAAAGAGCCGGCACCGCAGCCTGGGATACGAACCCGGAGCCAGAGAGCCAGGGCGGGCCCTCTGCTGACTGCAGGAGGCTGGGGCACGGAGCGGGCTGGGGCAGAGAGTGCCGCCAGCCTAGTTGTCCAGGGTGGAAAGGGAGCCTCGCATGCAGAGCAGGCCGCCCGCCCACCGGCTGCCCTGGGCAGGTGTGAGGCAGCACTGCCCAGAGGTGGCAGTGGGAACGCCTCTGCCAGGACGCCCTCCGGGGGCAAGAGGAGCACTGGTGCCCACAGAGACCAGAGCCCGCGAGGGGCCGAGCCGGCCGCTGCCGAAAGTGCTTTCGGCCAGCTGCCTAGCTGTGCCAGAATGACCACCGAGGCTGCGGGCACCGGGAGCATCTTTCACCTGAACTATGGCAGCGGGACGTTGCTGACCCCCAGCCCAGGACCCCAGGCTGACCTCACCCTCCCCTGGAGTGACTTTGCCCACCAGAGCAGGCTTTCCAGCCCCTGGACACTGAGCGCAGAAGGTCGGGGCTCCCCGTGGACAGGTGACCCCGGGAGCTTGAAAGGGAAGGGGGCAGAGGGGCCCACGAGGGGCCGGAGTGGCTGCAGCCCGGGCCCCCGGAAGAGCCTGCCCTTCACCAGCTTCCCTCCTCGGCTCTCCACCCAGATGGTCCACTTTGGAAAGAGCATTTCCTGGGGGGGCAGGCAGGCCGGCCTCTTCAGTCCCCACCTGGGCCTGCCTCTGCAGAGCCCAGCCTTCTCGGCCTTCAGGGAGACCCAGGTCGGCCACAGCCCTGTGTTCGGGAGCCCGTACTTGCTCACGAAGGACAGCGGGCCCCGGCCAAACAGGAGGGCACAGGGAGAGCTCCGCCTGCACTGCAGAAGCCTGGGCTCCGGGGAGGACATCTCAGACCTGAGGTACGGCCACCTCGCGGGCGACGGGGACCAGCAGGACCTGGAGGCCCTGGGCAGCGATGCCAGCGAGTACAGCGACACCTCCGTGGAGGACACTGGCGGCGGCGCAGCGGTAACGGGCAAAGTCCTCAAGCTGTGATGGGAGCCCCGGATCTTGTCACTTCGGTGGGAAGCGGCGCCACCATGCGTGTGCGTGTTTGCACAAGTCTGCGCCTAGGTGGGAAAGTGGCTGGTGGTGAAAGAGCGGAAACCAGAGAGTCCTTTCTAGTAGCCCCGTATGTATGTGTGTTAACTTGAAATTACGTTTTTATTTAACAGATGTGTCCTGATAAAGATAGGTTTTGTAGCTTTTTGTAAATTATTTCAAGTGTTGTTAAAAAAAAATATTTTTGGCCAATACTGTGGTTGCGTTTTGTAGGGCATCCCTAACCGCAGGCTTCTGTGGTCTGCTCAGGCGGCGAGGCGGATGAGCTTTGCTGATGAGCTTTGGCGCTCTCTTTCCCAGCCACAGCCAGACGCTTGGGCCAGCGCCTCCCGGCCACCTGCTAGCACACAAGCTGGGGCTTGGGGAAAGTGGCACTGGCCTGCTCGGAGCCTGCCGTCCTGTGCTGTGCCCAGAAGCTGGCAGGAGTTGCAAAGAACCCCAGGTCCCCAGGGGCCTCCGAAGACTGCAGTCACAGCCTGAGATGAGAGAATGATTCAAAGCACAAAGTCCTCTGACCAGCCATTCCGTCAGGTCCCGTCCGGTCCCGTCCCATCCTGTCCGGTCCCATCCCGTCCTGTCATCCTAAGTGAGGTTGGAGCCACTGGCTCTGCAGCTCAGCCCTGAGCTGGACCGTGTCCAGTGTTGTCCAGTGTCTAGAGAACTCGAAGATCTCAATAAACCTCTTTTTCTATGAGAGCTACTGATCTTCGTTTTTAATCGTGGCACACCTCAGGTATGTGTGCATCATCCTGCTGTGGACCCTCGTGTGTGAGTGAACAGTAGCACTCGTGAGGTGGTTTGGTCCACGGACACCTCGGTCACTTGTGGTGGTCAAGCCCCCAGTGCTGGGGACAAGCCTCCCACATAAGCGCCCTGAGGGAGCCGGGTGGATGTCACTGGGCACCCAAGCCAACCGTATGCATTGCTGTCTGTGGCCCGTCGTGCTGGGCCGACCCGTCGTGCTGGGCCTGGCTGGTTCCTCCTCAAGGCTTGCCTGCTGGTGCCCCCATAGTCCCACAGTGCCTGCAACTACCGCAGCGACCGCCTCTAATCTCTGCGTCATCACCGCGAGTTTTGCAACACAGGGTCTCCTCTGGAGCTCAGTGTTGTAGCTATTGGAACCAGAAGAGAATTTCTATACCTTGTGTACCTGGTTTTTGTTTGTTTGGTCATGGGGCTTGAACTCTGGGCCTGGGCACTATCCCTCAGTTCTTCATCTCAAGGCAAGAGCTCTACCACTTGAGCTACAGTGCCACCTCCAGTTTTCTGAGTGGTTTATCGGAGATATGAGTCACAGGGAATTTTCTGCCCAGCCCCTTCTGGCTTTTTAATGGTCACTTGGAGATAAAAATCTCAGACTTGGGCTGGGAAGGTGGCTCAGTGGTAGAGCGCTTGCCTTGCATGCATGAGGCCCTGGGTTCGATTCCTCAGCACCACATAAACAAGAAGAAAAAAGCCGGAAGTGGCGCTGTGGCTCAAGTGGTAGAGCGCTAGCCTTGAGCTGAAGAGCTGAGGGACAGCTCCCAGGCCCCGAGTTCAGGCCCCACGACCGGACCAAAAACAAACAAACAAAAAAAAAATCTCAGACTTTCCTGCCTCGGCTGCTTCAAACCAAGATTCTCAGATCTCAGCCTGAGTATCTAGATTTACAGATGTGAGCCACCAGCACCCAGCTCATGGCCTTTCAGTTACTTGGCTCATTCAGCTGACGCTACATTTAGGCCACATCTCCAGTCTGTTTTTTGCTGGCTATTTTGGATAGGAAGTCTCTGCCTGGCCTGGCTTTGAACTTTGAACCTGTATATCTCAAGTTCCTGAATAGCTAGAAATACAGACATAAACCACTGGCAATCCTGCAAAAACATCCAGTTTTAAGAGCTTCAGTCATCCTGGTGTGGGGAAGGGCTGGGGAAATCACCTTTATTTATTGCTCAAGATGTGAATGATCATATGACAGCACTTTATCTGCTCATATAAAAAAATATGTCCTGTCCAGCGATGGTGATTCATGTCCATAATCCTAGCTACTGAGGAGGCTGAGATCTGAGGATCACTGTTTGAAGCCAGCCCTGGCAGAAAAATCCCTGTGAGACTCTTATCTCCAATAAACTACTCATAAAAGCCAGAAGTGGTGGTGTGGCTCAAGTGGTAGAACTCTAACCTTGAGCAGAGAGAGGCTCAGGGATAGCACCCAGGCCCTGAGTTCAAGCCCCAGGACCAGGAAAAGAAAGCTTCAGCTTGGAAATACATCAAACAGACAAAGGTCTGGAAGTTTATAATCACTGTTTTTCCTTCATGACACCTGCAAATGCAGAGCGACTTAGAGCCTGGCGTGTGGGAACGGATGCTCGGGCCCGGGCTCTGGGGGCTTTCCTGAGGCAGCTTCCAAGACGAGGCCTGTCACAGGACACCTCTGGAGCCTCACTTTCCCACCTGAAAGCAAAGGCACAGGGTAAGTGCTGTGTCCAGGCCAGGGAAGGGTCAGCTGAGGCCATAGTGCCCAAGCCCTGCAAAGCTCACTGGACAGCCAGAGCCAGACTCGCCCTCGCTGAAGCCCTGGGAGGATGGACACAGCCACAGCTTGCATATCCCTCAGAGGCCCGTGACCTGTGCCCCCCAACTCCCAGGTAACGGAGTCCGAGGGAACCGTGTTGGGAGGCCATCAGGGTTGCCTGCGGTCAGGAGCGTGGGGCCCTTGGCATTAATGAGTTGGTAAGAAGGGGGAAAGACCTGAGCTCTCCCAAACCCAGACCCAAATCACCTTCTACTTTCAAATAAATACCCAGCCTCAAGTTTTTCAGTGTAGCAACAGCAACAGAATAAGACATATTAGAGGAAATGAGAGTTTGTCTTTCCAGATGCTTCTATTTAGAGAATGCAGCAGCAGCAGCAGTTGCTGCAGAAACAGCATCTTAATAGACATGGCCCATCAATGTCCTCCAGCCCAAGCCCACGCTGCCCACAGGACCCTCTGGATCCCCTAAACAGTAATGAGTTATTATTGTTATTATTATGTATTAGTATTATTTGGTGATAGTAGAGTGGGGCTCTACCACCTGAGCCATGCCCCTAGCTCTCTTGTCTCAAGTTTTTGCCTGGGCTGACCTAGGACAGCAATCCTACCTACACTTCCCGTATAGCCAGGACCACGTGACACGAGCCACCATCTACCTTGTTTTTTTGAGATAGGGTCTCATTACCTTTTTGAGGATCATGAGCCATGATCTTCCCGGTCTCTGTCTCGAGAGTGGCTGGACTTACAAGCATGGACCGCTGTTCCTGGCCAGCAGCCACACACCTTCTTTGCTGACTGCTAGGCCCAGGCCAGGCCCAACAGGGTCCTCAGCCCGGAAGGGAGAGCTCTGCCCAGCACTGAGGTGCACTAGCCACTCCGGCCCCGCCCCCTGCTCTTCAGAACCACCTGGGAGGAAGGGCTTCCTCCTCCTTAGTGTGTCCTGAAGCTTCTTTAAGAGGCTTCAACACAGAAGGGTTACACTGGCACTTTGATGGTAGGACTGTAAGGAACCTATCTTCCGTCTGACACTCAAATCGCTGGTTTCCCAGCTCAGAAGAAAGACATGACATCTATTCTGGCGTCAAGCTCTGCTTTGTATCCTTTATATTAGACATATTGAGCAGTTCTGTTCTCCTTACCACAAGGGACATTAAGAATACTGCCCAGTGTTTACTTCTCTGCATTCATAATCATTAGTCCTGGCTGACGTTTAACTTCCTCCCCAAACTCCTGCCTGAGAGATCCTGGAGATAAGTAGGCTATGAAGGAGCCCCCAGGGTATGTAAGAATCTTCTCTTCCTAGAACCTAGTAGCTTATACCCAACACTGACTTAGGATTCTAGATAACAATCTACCTATGTAGTTATTCCTCCACCTCCAAATATACTAATTACTCCTCTGATTTTAACTTTCTCTTGAAACTTACAATCATAGAGATCCTCCCTTTAACTCAAAACACTGGATCTTGTCTGATCTCTAGCTAAGCTGTGCCTGGCCTAGTTGGCACTGAGATGGGAGAATGGCAGGTCCACCGTGCCCAGTGGACCTTTCCTCTCTGGCCCCTTCTGGCCTTCACCAGTCTCTCTCCCTCTGCACCATGAATGGATGATTTGCCAACAGGTGTCTGCTCTTCCCATCACACAGTCCTTGGCCACACCATGCCCAGGCACAGCACCCCATGCTCCCCAGGGCCCCTCCGGGGTCCAGGGTAACAATCATGGCTGCCTGATGACATTGCTGGCGTGCTACCCATGCATTTCTTGACTCCAGCTTAAACTTCCGGTCCCAGACACCCACAGCTCTGGCGTTCCATCACAAATATGGAGTGACTTAGAAATTCAGACAGAGGAGCTGGGAATGAGGCCCAATGGTAGACTGCTTGCCTAGCATGCACAAAGCCCTGGGTTTGATTCCTCAGTATCACATACACAGAAAGGGCCAGAAGTGGCTCTGTGGCTCAGGTGGTAGAGTACTAGCCTTGAGCACAGAGAGGCTCAGGGATAAAGCCCAGGCCCCAAGTTCAAGCCCCAGGACTGATTAAAAAAAATTCAGACAGAGGCAATGTTTTAATGGAAAATTAAGCCATTCACATCTTCTCTACACATATCTTCAATATCAAAGAAAGAAAGCAGGATAATATAGCCCCTATTTGCATACTTTTCTGTTGCAAAGACAGAGCAGTGTTTTCAGAGAAAGAAGTAGCCAGTGTACGTTTACAATTTGGGAACTTGTCAAGCACTAGGGCAGAGCTGCTGGGGAGCAGTGGCTGGGGCACAGAGCATGTCACCCTCAGTCACAGAAGGACGGCCTGTTGCCGTTGTAACTGGGGTGGAAGTTGAGCCGGTCACAGGGGGTGATGTAATTGTCAGGACCCGTCACGATGCTCTTCTCCAAGACGACATTGAAAACGTTGCTCTGGAACATTCCGCAAGCTGCCTGGTGTTTGGAAAACTTGTTTGAGTTTGGGTAATATTCTGTCTGGAAGAGAGAAGAAATATGAGGATTCCGGGTATGCCATGATGCTCTTTTTAAAGCTCTTTGAAAGACTGTAAGAGGAAAATGTCCTCCTCGTTCCTAGCAGGGAAAGAAGCAGGTGGACAAGATGGCCTGGCCCGCCACGGCCTCACCGGTTTACATGGGCAGTCTGGGAATAGTGATGAATAATGCCCGCGTTCACCAGGACGCGGACGTTACATGGGGACATGGGGGCATTGTCACCCTTGGTTATGACCGTGAGCGTTAACCTGGGATCGGGCCTGGAGCGCTGCATTTCCCTGTTCACTGAACGTCAGTGTCTCTTCTGTGGGATGAAAGCCGCGTCTACATCAGGGTGTGTGTTAGTCAGGTGTGCGATGATCGCACACGCTACCTGAGACTCAGCACTTACCAAGAGGAAAGGTTTAAGCATTGGGGGTTCTCACTCAGATCAGGCAATGCCCTTGGTGTGGCCTCGTGTGGATGGCAGAATGAGCTGCTCACACCAGGAGCCACACAGCAGAGCAAAGAGATGCCACCAGGGCTCCCATAGCCCCTCCCAGACACACCCCAGTGCACCCTGGGACCCACAGATACCCTGGGGTCTGCAATCCACCCTGGGGCCTGCAGTGCACCCTGGGGCCTGCAGTGCACCCTGGGACCCGCAGTGTACCCTGAGACCCGCAGAGCACACTGGGACCAAGTGTTTACCACCTGGACCTTTGGGAGACACCCGTTCACATGACAGGAGTGGTTTTAAGGACTCACCAAGTGTTAATGTCATCTTAGAGCTGTCCAGCAAAACAAAAGCAAACCTCCATGGCCCATACCCCACCAGCCCAATGGTCTTGACGCTGTGTGTGTGTGTGTGTGTGCTGGGGCTTGAATTCAGCATCACACACTGTCACTTGGCTGTTTCGTTCAAAGCTGGTGCTCTACCATCTGAGTCACACCTCCACTTTACAGCTTTTTGCTGGTTAACTTGGAGATCAGAGTGTCACAGACTTCTGCCTGGGCTATGTTCAAATCATAACCCTTAAGCCACAGCCTCCTCAGTAGCTGTGATTACAGGCATGAGCCCCCACTGCCCAGGAAGGTTCTGTGTATGTGGGAATGCTCAGCACCTGTGTGATGGCTGTGGGTCTGTGTGAATGCTCAGTACACAGCCACGTGAAGGGTGTGTGCATCTGTGGCTGCTAAGTGCCTGTGTGGAGCGTGTATGTGTACAGATGATGTGTGTGTAGATTGTATGTAGATGTGCAGACTGTGCACATTATGAAGACGGAGTGCATGTGAAGGTTGCGCATGTCACAATGGTGTGTATGTGTGATGGTTGCATTCGTGTGTGAGGGCCGAATGCGTGTGCATTTGTTATGACTTGCACAAATATGCATGTGTGAAGGTTGAGTGTACAGTGAAGGTTGTGTGACAGTTGTGTCCATGTGTAAGGCTGCATGCACTACAAAGGCAGGTGTGAATGTGCAGGTCACATCCATGTGTTATGACTGTGTACATGTGTTACGGTTGTGTTCACATGTGAAGGTGTGCATGCGGGCATGTACCGGGAGACGAGAGGAACATAGCGGCAAATCTTCCTGCAATTTCCTCTTTCTAGAACACATTCGCCTTCTACATTCATGTGCAAGTCAGGCACAGCCCCCCCCTCTGGGTGCTAGAAGCTGGAGCTCCCCCACCTCCTTCCACCCATCCAACATGTTCAGGGCCCCCCAGGTCCTCCCCTCTGCGTGCCCCACACACCGGCATCTCATGCACAGTGGGTGCTCTGCTCCCGTAGGTCTGGTTACTCGTCCTGTACAAGGAGACGACCTCCTGGCTCCTGCAGAGGAGAAACACACCCTTCACTCACTCATCCAAGTCTGCCCGGCCACCGCCTTACAGAATTTGGCTGCTGGAGGCCTGTTGGCAGAGCCCCCAGGACAGCCATGTGCCAGGCTGGCCGCGTGCAAGGCGGGCAATACAGCTGGAATGCAACACTCACCCTGGCAGGCCCGTGGCCCTGGCCTCCTCTAAAGCCTCAGTCCCCTCCTCCCAAAGCACTGCTGAAGGGCACCCAGCCCGACCCTGGCGGGGCCACTGCCTAGCTCCGCTAATTACCCTGGGAAGCTGCCTGCCATCAGCTGCAGGCCCTGCCTCCGGGGGGCCTCCTTTCTAAATCCCAGCTCCACACCCTTGCCAAGTGCAGGTATGCAGATGTGGCTGCTGTCCCCAGTGCTGCCCTGCCTACTGGCATGGCCCAGGGCCACTGCCCACAGCTCCATTTCCTACTGGACAGGCTCCACAGGGAACGCATGGACACACGCAGACAGGACTTGTGGGGGTGGGGCACAGGGCAGGGGGGTCCTTGCATCTGCCTGCAGCAATGGGGGTATTTTGTTATTTCCTAGGCCTGGCTGCCCTGTAACCTCAGCCTCACCACCCCCAGCAATACCCACCCACTCTGGTAGAGGTTCAAGAGTGATTCATTGACTTTGCTAGAGAACCACCACGCAGACATCCAGGTACAGAGAACAAAGAAAGGTTTATTGGCAGGAAAGGGGGTGGCAAGACCCTTCTCACAAGGGAGAAGGGAGAAGCAGCACCGGCTATTGTCTGGGGTGACCTATATCACCTAGGAGGTTTAGGAGGGGCTGGAAAGGGCTAGGAGGTGGAGACCCCGGTTGGGCCAGGGGCTTCATCATGGTGGACTAGGATTGATGGCTGCTGCCCAAATAGTAGACAAGAGTCCTGCAGCTGCCCAGAGCTGAAGGTCACTGTAAGGGGCTCTTGCTGCCTTCTATGGTGGAAGCTGCCCCAGAGAAGTGCCATCCCGAGTAAAGGGGGCTGGCGGCTGATGATTCACTGCCTGGTGTTGCCTGGAAGGGAGCGTGCCAAGCTGTGGGAGGGGAAGGGGACTAAGCTATGGGAAGGAAGCGCATTTCGCTAACAAAGAGGAGGAGGGGGTGGCCGAGGCTCCCCATGGTCACAAAGGTTCTGACTTCCACACTGCAGCTCACATTCCAGGGTGCGGCTTTGGGGAGCATTTCTGGGATGGGCTGGGGGGGGACGCCCAAGGGGAAGCCATGGGAGACATGGGGCTGTCTGAGCATCCCGCTGCCTTCCAGACGTGCCTCGGGCCCCCCCCCCCCCCACCATTCTCTCCCTCCCCCCCCCCCCCCCCCGCCCCCCCCCCCGGCCTGCCCATCTTCCTCACCTGTAGCCCTGGAAACAAGCTGGGTTGTTGAACCTGACCGGCAGGCCCTTGCTCACACGGTAGTAGTCGCTGGTCTTCTCCGGAGCCTTGGCCTTGCGTTTCACAGGCTTCCCACAGTCTTGGGGGGGGTCTTCGCACTGTGGGGTGCTTGCCTTATACTCTTGGGAGTGTTTCTCACACTCGGGGGGGATTTCCTTGCATTCTTCGGGGTGTTCCTCCGACATTTGGCCTCTAGTAGGAAAAACTCACTACAGCCAAAGCCTTCAAAGTAGCTAAGCCCTGGGTGGCAGCAATAGCTTGTTGTCCTGTTGCTAGGCAATGGAGTCACCTGATCTGGAAGGCTAGGTCCTTAAAGGGGCAGGTGCAAGGCCCGGCAGGCTCTCCTCCCCCCTCCGCCCCCCAGAAGTAAGTAACAGTGGCATGGCGGGGCAGGGAGAGAGAGCACATCCTTGCTGGCCCGAGGATCCCGGGCGGGCCAAGGGACTCTTTCTGGAACTTTTTGGCACACCTGTATGGCACCAAATTGCGGCAGGAGGCAGCTTTGGGGTCCGGGGCACCCCATCCGCAGGGGTGTGCCCGTCCCGTGGGGGACTCCACCCAGGAGCCTGCGACCCCGGCCGCCTCAGGCCTCCCCGCAGCGCTGCGCCAGGGCAGGCGCCCCACGTCCGCCCCGGCTCGCTGGCTCGGCCTCACTCCAGCAGCTCCCGAGGCTGAGCTGTGAGGATCGCGGTTCGAAGCCCACCTGGGCAGGAAAGGCCGCGAGGCTCTTGCTCCAAGCAGGGCCCACGGGCTGCAGTGGCGCGCGGCTGGAGGAGAAGGGCTGGGGGGCCGGGCCGGGGGCGGAGG
>NW_012267334.1:2070771-2078999 GCF_000151885.1 Dipodomys ordii | reverse complement strand
CGCTGGCCCGCTGTCCACACGGCGGCCCTCGGCCCTGCGAGGCCCAGCCTCAGGACGCTGGCAGGAGCCCCAGCCCCAGCGGCTAGAGAGCCCGGGGACGCCGACAGCAGTGGTAAGGGCGGGCAGGCTGGGCTGCGCTGGGCAGGGCTGCGCTGGGCTGGGCTGGGCTGGGCTGGGCTGTGCTGTGCTGTGCTGGGCAGGACTGCGCTGGGCTGGGCAGGGCTGCGGTGGGGGGGCGGCTTCCAGTTCGTCCCCAGGCCTCGTCCCCCTCTGGGTGGGCAGACCCCGGCAGGTGGCCCCATGCATCCTCTTCTGCCTGCCCTAGACCTCCAGAGCAAGCTCCTGGAGGAGCCCCTCCGCCACGCAGACTTCTTCAATGTCAAGGAGCTGTTTTCCGTGAAGAGCCTCTTCGATGCTCGCGTGCACCTGGGGCACAAAGCTGGCTGCCGGCACAGGTGTGGGCCCCGGGGGTGAGGACCAGCCAGCCCTCCCGCCTTGGTCTGCAGAACAGGCCTCTGTGGCTTTGGCGGGCACTCAGTCCCATCAGGTGGGACCCCTGAGCCCCAGAAGGCTCAGTGGTTTTCTTCTCCCGTGCCTGGGGGGGACCTGCGCCTCACGGTTTCCTTCACAGGTTCTGAGACAGCCCAGCACCTAGGAGGATCTCGTAGCCTGTTCTAGGTGTGGAGAGAGGGGTGCTGGTTGGGACGGGGGGGGCAGACCATGGTGGAGGGAGTAGTGGCTCAGCTCTGGCACTATGGCTGAGGATTGAGGTGACAAAGCCTGAAGGGACCTGGCTGGAGTCCAGGCACTCAGAAAGGGCTGCCAAGTGCGCTGGGTGCAAGGAGCAGCGAGGGCCCTCTCTGAGCTGTGTTTGAACATCCAGATGTTTGTGTGGCCCCTATTCCGATGTCCCGGGCCAACAGGGAAGCGGGGGGTAAGACCACCTCCATGGCCCCATTCAGTCATCCCTGGACATGTGGACATGTCCTCACAGGGGAGGGAACTTTGTTCCCAGCCTGCAGTGGCCCTGCAGAGGGCCTGGGTTGCTGGTAGGTGCCTGTGGGCAAAGACGGGGCTGGTGATATCACCCCCTGAACCCTGATCCCACCCGCCGGGGTTGCCCGCAGGTTCATGGAGCCATACATCTTCGGGAGCCGCCTGGACCAGGACATCATTGACCTGGAGCAGACGGCTGCCCACCTCCAGCTGGCCTTGAACTTCACCGCTCATGTGGCCTACCGCAAGGGCATCATCCTGTTCGTGAGCCGGAACCGGCAGTTCACACACCTGATCGAGAACACAGCCCGCAACTGTGGCGAGTACGCCCACACCCGCTATTTCAAGGGCGGCCTGCTGACCAACGCCCCCCTCCTCTTTGGGCCCACAGTCCGTCTGCCGGATCTCATCATCTTTCTGCATACACTCAACAATGTCTTTGAGCCCCACGTGGCTGTGAGGGACGCAGCCAAGATGAACATCCCCACTGTCGGCATCGTGGACACCAACTGCAACCCGTGCCTCATCACCTACCCTGTACCGGGCAATGATGACTCCCCTGCAGCCGTCCACCTCTTCTGCAGACTCTTCCAGACGGCCATCAAGCGGGCCAAGGAGAAGAGGAGGCAGATGGAGGCCTTGTATCGCCTGCAGGGCCTGGAGGGGACTGAGGATGGAGGGAGGGCTGGGCCTGCTTCCAAGGCCGATGTCCTCCGTTCCCTGTGATGGGCCTCTGGGGCCCCCGCCTGGCCCGGGTCCCTGGGGAGTGCCTGGCGTGAGGCACTTGGATCCCAGTCTCGGGTGATGGCGCTGGGCTGCATTCACAGGGTGTAGCTGAGCAGCCTCAGGCTGCTCTGCAGCTCTGTGCTAGGCAAAGCGTGTCCCTGGTGGCTGCTGGTTATAGTTACAGACTTGAACCTGGCACCTTCTCTAGGAACACAGGCCTCTCCTCAAGAAAAGTCCCCCTCCTGTCTTGACATTGGACTTTGTCAGGCTCGGCACAGGTTTTCTTCTCAAGCCTGGACAGGCTGGTTGCAGTGTTCTGTAATGTGTTGCAGTACAAACCCTGGGGAGTGGCCAGCCGGGCTGGGCAGCCCGAGGAAAGCTAGGCATTGGAGAACTTCAGCAGAAATAAAACTTCCATTTGGAAAGCTGAGGCTGAGAGCTCTTCATTTCCGGGATGGCACATTGCACAGCACTCTCCGGGCATGCTCCTCAGGACAGGCGATGCTTGCTCAGAGCTCCAGTGGGGCTGCTCTTTTTCTCACTGGGGCCAGGAGCCCTCGGCCCGCTGGGCAGGGGAGGCCGCCTGTACATGGGCCAAGTGTGGATGGGTAGTGAGTGCTAGCAGCTGCAGGTACCTGCTGACTATGTGTGCACATGCGTGGTGTGTGGTAAATGCATATGTACCAGTACTGGGGCTTGAACGCAGGACTTGATAGTCTCGTTTGGCTGGTATGTGTGTGTGTGTGTGTGTGTGTGTGTGTTGCTTAAGGTTGATGCTCTTCCACTTGAACCACAGTTCTACTTTGAGGTTTTTGCCAGTTAATTGGAGATAGGAGTCTTGTGGGCTTTTCTGCCCTGGCTGTCAGCAAACCTCGACCCTGGATTACAGGCATGAGCCACTGGTACCAGGCAGCCTGCTAACTCTTAAAAGTCTCTCCTTGGACTTGAACTGTGAGCCTGGAATTGGCAGCTAAGACGACCCCACCTGGTTCTCGGGATTCCACCCCATCCTGCGGCTGGCCATGGCGTGGCTCGGCCTGTCCCAACAGGGCAGTGTGGTGGACTCCTGCCGTCTTGGGGGCTGACCTCTGGTTTGAATCCATGCCTGGCACAGCCACTCAGTCAGGAGGATTACAGGTGGGAACCTGTTGGCTGCCGTTCAGAGCTGCTCTCAGATGAGACCCCTACGGCGGGCCCCTGTCGAGGAGCCCACCTGGCCCGGCCTCCAGCTGGGGGGCTTCACAGCCTAGCCAGACACCCAGCATGGTATCGTGAGCCTTGCCTGAAAAGTGAGTTGTGGGACCCTTGGCCTATCTGAGGGGCCAGAGCTCCCCACAGCCCAGCCGGGTGTCTCTTCAGGTGACCCCTCCTGCCGGCCGCCTCTAGGAATGTTCAACATGGAGAAGGGCGAAGAAGGCCCTGGGTGATCCTGGGTGCTGGGCATGTGGACATCCTGTGGCCCTGTGGTAAAGACAGGCCCATCTTGTGCAGCCTCCGGCGTCAGGGTTCCGTTCCTCCTTTCCTCTATATCTGTTCACTCATTTGCCAGTCAGCAAATACCAGTCCCTGCCACGTGCTCAGCCCTGTGAGCTTGAGTGCTGTGCTCCCTAGTCCTGGAGTTACATCCGCGGGAGACAGGAGCCGGGCCTGTATGTAGAGGCGAGTGCTGGGAAGTGAGCCGCCTCCACTCAGCTCCCCTCCCTGGGGCCCGCGGTGCGGACAGGTGCCAGGGCCAGAGCCACCTGGAAAGTGTCAGGGCTGCCTAGCGCCCACCACACCCCCACACCACACAGGCCTGGCGTAGTGTACACATGCATTCATGCCAGCAGTCTAGCCCACACCTGCTGCCTGAGCGGCGGCTGCTCTGTAATGGGCATTTCTTTTTCTTCTTTGGCTCCCCCAGTCTGTCCCTGCAATCCTGTTCAAACCCAGTGAGGCCTGGTGGTGGTGGTGGTGTGGGCCTCGTCTGGCACCTTTGACTCAAGGACTGCAGCATGACCCTCCGCCCAGGATCCAGGCCTCCTGCTACACAGTGCTGGCACTTGTGGGGCATCTTGGAGAGGGACAGAAGAAAGCCACCACACCCAGGGCAGGGTTCCCAGCCCCAGCCCTCTCAGACCCCTACCCGTAGATCAACTGAATGGGGAGGGGCTCCCAGGTCCTAGCTCTCACTCACCGTCTGGAGGGACGGCCCCTCTACCCACTGCGCTGGGGACCCGCCCCCACCGGGGACCCAGGGCCCGTTTCCCTCAGCATTTCAGGAGAGAGGGAGAAATGGCTGCAGGTTTGGTAAGAGACAACCCTAACCCAGTGTCTCATCTCCTTGCTCAGAAGAGGGGCCGGGCCACTTTCATTCTTCAGCCATTCCACTGTGGCCCCTCGAACCCTGTGGAAGCCTAAGTCCAGGATCAAGGTGAGGGCTGGGCCGGAAGAGCGAGGAGACAGCTCACCTCAGGGCTCTCCGGCTCGTCAGGCGCTCTCCAGGCCCTGAGACATTGGCCTGGGGCCCTGAACTTGCCAGCCAAGGGGTGCAGTGGGCTTTTCTTCATCTAGCCTGGCCTGGGCTGCAGGACGGTGGGTTCAGACGAAGAGTGAGTCCTGGTTGCTGCTGTCTTCTGGTGAGTGAGGAGTGAGCAGTGAATGAATGACAAAAGAGGACTATCACACGGGGTTCCAGAGGGGCTGGGCGGGTCCGGAGCCCACCAAACCTGCCATCTGTAAGGCCCACTTTGGCATGGGGAGAGTTAGTTTTCTGATGATACGAGATGCAGAATAACAAAAAAGTCTGGCACACGGGAGACTGGTGCTCAGGGTGAAGTCTGGACTCCAGTTCTCACAGGCAGCCCAAGAACTCCGGCCAGGGCTCCCTGAGCAAGGCAGCACAGCTGGTACATGTCCCCTGTGAACCAGGGGAATCCTGAGGTGTGACTTTCCCAAATTATGAAACATTTTTCTCTGAATTTGGACGGCAGCTACAGCTCAAAGACTGATTCCTGTAAGTCTGATTCCTGCATAAAGGGCTTAAATAGGTGTTATTTGCCAAGCAATGGACAGCTGTGATCACCTGAATCCAGTCACCGAGAGCCATCACCTGCCAGCACCCGCTGAGGGCAGCAGACATCCGGACATAGGCTGCCACCTAGTGTCCAGATGGGAGAAGTAACACACTCTGGGAGCCAGACCAGAATTGAACAGGTCAGCTCTACCCTTACAGGAATTCTGGTCTCAGCAAATGCTGTCTGACCTTGGGAACGGAGGCATGTTTCCCAGTAGTCTGGCATGCAGAACAGCTCAGCTTGGAGCAATTCTGGATGAGCATCAGAGGACTGACCTTGATACCCGGGGGCCTCTGGAAGGGATTGCTTCTGTTGGCAGGTGCACGCACTGGCTCCCTGGGGCCCGCGGGACCTCCTGAGGGGTGTTCCCTACCTGGTTTAAGTTTGTGGAGTCCCTGGGTCTGGCCTTGGGGCTGCCGGCATCTCCCTGGTCATTGTTCTTTAACAGAGAGGCAAGCGAGACAGGACACCGCTATCTCTGTGGGCTGGGCGCTGGTCCAGCTCACACCTGGTCCCAAACTGTCCACCCGGCCACAGGGGGGATAAATCTCACTTAACCACAACACCTGCCTGGAAGGGGCCCGTGAAAAGGTGGGGGACGAAGACAGAAGATGCCTCCACCCCTGCGCGCCATTCCCACCAACGATGTACACGATGAGTTCAGTCCTTTCTATCCCCTCCCCGTAGGCACTGGGGTTTGATTTGGTTTGGTAAAAATTATTCTGACAAAGGGTAAGATAGAACCTCACGGTGGTCATTATCTTACCCATGTTTCTCTGGACCTTGTCTGTTTCTTTCTGTATTCCTGAAGTTTTCTCCCATGCTGTAGCCTGGCTCTTTAGTCTCATTCCCTGTGTCAGGCAGAGTCTTTAAACCTGAATTAGTCTCATGATCAATTCTTGTTCTTATTCCTCAGCTATGGGAACTCCATTTAGGAAGCCATTGCCTGTATCTGTGCTGTGGAATCCCCTCTGTCTGTAACTTCAAGCAATCCCATCTTCCATGGAGACTTTGGCACATTTTGAGGTGTTTTTGTACAGGGTGAAGGACAGGATGGAACACAGGGTCTGAGCATCATTTATGTAAGAGACTGTCCTTTTCCCAGTGCGTATCTGTACTACCTTTGCCAAGGCTCTGGAGGTTTGTGACTGAGGGCTTTTTTCTGGGCTCTCTAACCACTAGCACACATATCTCTTTTGTGACATGTCTGTTAAGTTTGTTACTCCAGCTCTGTGGTATATTTTGAAACCAGGTGTTGTGATATGTCCAGCGAAACTGTTTTGATCATTTGGGTTTTTTTTTTAATGGCATGAACATTCAGATTGCTTATTGTCATCCTGCAAAGACCATGTTTGATATTTAGATAGTGATTGCATTGAATCTTCACGCTGCTCTTCACAATGCTATGTTAATTTTTGTATATCCACATTGGAAATATTTACATCTTCCATTTTCTTCAGCATTTTATGATTTTCCCTACATAGGACTCCTTCCTCCTTGTTTATTGCAAATTATTTGGAGATATTGTGAATGACATTGTTTTCTTGATGTAAGAGTTCATTATTTATTTCCAGAAAACCTACCATATTGGCAGAACAATTTCTTGTAGCGCAATAAAAGCTGTTGACATTGTTTTGGAAAGGGCAGAAATGGAGAGAGGAGAGAGTGAGAGGGGATGAGATTGAATGGAATACATTGTAAAACATAGAATTGTAACAGAAAATCCTCTTCTGTATAACTAATGTAAGCCCCCACAAAAAACGAGTACCAAAGTCATGGGTACAAGTCTGCCAACCCTACCGTCTTAGAAGATGTCTTGTGAACTGCAACCATTGAAATGCTAGCTAAATGCCACTTGCCAGCATTTGCAGAAAGGTGCCAGACCAACAGGAGTCTGATAGCCAGGGCACTGGTGGCCAGTCTGCTCAGTATCAGCCCATGCGTGCATCAATCGGAACTCGGGTTCAGGCTTACATGACTGAGTTTGACAGGGGATCCAAGTGTTTCCCAATAGATTGCCACTAGAATTCTCAGCCAAAGCAGGAGCTGTTCACGAAAAACACTTTGTTCATAACTATATGAGCTCAATTAAAATAATTCCTCACTTCCCAAGATTTTATACAGTTGACCTGAAGAAAATGTAGGTTTCCTTTGCATAACAAATGGTTATGTGAACTAATACGTAAGAGAGGAACTTCTCACACAGGAAGAGAATGGGTAGAGACAGGTGAGAAGGGCCAGCATGGCAATGTCTACGCCCTGCCGGTCCCTTGCTCCCCTGACGGGTGTGCATGTGTGACCGCCCCCACCATGGGCACAGGATGAGGCATGAACAGGGCACTCTGGAATGGTTTGCACTGAAGGAAGAGTTCAAATAACGTCACATCCCTGTAATGGCTCAGTAGGCGCCCCCCCCCCAACAAGCCCTCCCTGCCCATGTGCAAGCTTGCCCAGACCTCACACCTGAGGCCGGAGTGTCCAGCCTCACACGTGGTCACACACAGGACGAGGAAGAAACTGGGAAAGGAGAGACAAAGACACTGGGAAGAGACCAGAAGGAGATGCCTGTCCAGGAAGCAGGCCAGGGAGTCTGGAGACAGGAAGAGGGTGGGCACGCCAGGACAAGGGACCCAGGGATGGCGCTGGCTGCCCTTGCCCAGCCACAGACTGTGCCGAAGCCAGCACTGACAGCCAGCCGCACACCGAGCCAGTCCCGGCCTGTGCTCCCACACTCGGGCCTCGCCGATCAGGGCTCCCAGAGGCCGGGATTGCAGCCTCCAGCGAGACAGAAGCTGGGTCAGGGGCAGTAACCCTTGGCTGAGCCTCACTGCTTCTTTTCTGTCTGCAGGGCAGCATGTGGTGGGTCTTTACCCCTGAAGCCTGTCCACCGGGCAGCCCGCACACCCTCAGGTGAGGCCGTGGAATGAGAGATGGGACAGGAGGCTGACAAACTCGAAAAGAACACGGGAGAGACAGAGCAACCTGGAATCACAGCTGATCCCAACGGGACTGCTCCATTCCTATGAAGTCAGGCTATCCCCAGGGGAGGGGTCCACTGGCTCAGCCGCCAGGAGGATCCAGAGCAGTGGTCATCTGCAGGGCTGACACAGGGGTCAGCTGTGTGGTCGTGGAAGGCCTGGGCAGGTCTGTGGCCCCAGGGCCTGTTCTCTGAGGCTCAGCCCTTCGTTTCTGACTGTGGTGCAGAGGAACACGTGGCCAGGAGTTTGGGTGGCTTTGTCTACACCACGCTGGGGGACCCCAGGCATTGCTTGAGTAGCATTAGGTTCCTGTCCCTGCTCGCCTGGCAAGCGTCCCCTGTGGAAGGGAGTGCCTCAGTGATGTGTGGCCCTTCCTGTGCCAGGTGAGACAGGGACCTAGAGCCTGAACCGCCGAGGACCTGGCAGGAAGCAGCTCCTGAGGGCATCCCCAGGGAGCGGGGCTGTGTGGGGT
>NW_012267334.1:2068032-2068466 GCF_000151885.1 Dipodomys ordii | reverse complement strand
GGGCTCCTGGCTGGACTTGCATCCGGAGGACTTCCTGGCCCCCGCACAGCTTCCCTGCCTCCAGCGCCTCCTGACTCACCTGAGGCTGCATATGCTGGATTCTGACATGGAGCGCCATGTCTCCAATGTCGTGGCGCAGCTGCAGATGGAGACACCCAGCCAGGACGAAGCTACGGGTGCGGAGCCTGGGCCTGAGACACAGCCCGTGCAGGGGTGGGAGGGGAAGGGCAGCCCTGGGAGGAGGCTCCCACATTCCGTGGGCCAGCAGCCCGAGGAGCCTGAGGCCCACCGTGGGCTCAGGAGGGAGGTTGACCAGTGGGGTGTGTGGTTTCCCACACTGGGAAAGCTCAGGGAGGGGGTCTGGTGGACTCTGGAAAACCCCGAGCAAAGCAGTCATGGAGAAGGTCTTGTCTCCTCCTGCAGCTCCAGTGGTA
>NW_012267334.1:2061338-2061672 GCF_000151885.1 Dipodomys ordii | reverse complement strand
GGAGCGAGCACCAGGCACCGGTGCTGCCATTGAGCCCGCAGTCCTCACCGGAGCACTCCTCCAACTTGGCTCCCTCTGCTTCCTGGGAATCTGAGGCGGATCGGGCATCCTTTCCAGCCCAAGAAGCTTGCCAGCCTCCCGTGTTGCCCAGAGAGTGCGGGCAGTGTGGAGATGCCTCGGGTCCTCTCTGTCCTTCCCCGCTGGGCGGCAGCGCAGCTCACATGGATGGATGTGGTGAGGGGCTGGGCAGAGCTGGGTATGGTGGGGGCGGGTTTCCAGTAACTTCTGCTTTCTGGGCCCCTGCTTCCTTCCCCTGGGGCCATGGTTTGTGGCC
>NW_012267334.1:2060980-2061288 GCF_000151885.1 Dipodomys ordii | reverse complement strand
CATGGTTTGTGGCCCCATCCGAGCTCCAGCATGCCTAGCACCTCGTTGTGTAGGGGCACTTGCTGAAGTGCAACCCTGAAGAGGAGCTGAGCCCCCGCCCCTCCCAGGGGCTGTGTGGAATCAAGCACTGGGCCAGACACAGGGGCAGCAGGGCGCAGCCCACTCTGTGGGCCAGTGGACCTGTGGAGCCGCATCGCTCTTTAGGCAGGCACCTGCTGTGCACCCATGACTGTCCAGGCAAGTCTTGGGATGGGCCTCATCCTAGGGCTAGGTCCTGTGCAAGTGGGCCAGGAGACAGAAGTGAGGTG
>NW_012267334.1:2057026-2058105 GCF_000151885.1 Dipodomys ordii | reverse complement strand
ACACCCCGGGTTCCCCAGCCCATTCAGACAAAGCTTGCGGATGAGGAAGCAGGCAGAGGGGAGGCCAGGTCCCCAGGTGAGATCCCACAGCAGTGAGTGCTGGGCGAGTTCTGGGGCTCGGACCAGAGGTCATGTCATTCCCAAGGGTCAGACACTGGCAGTAGAAAGGACAGGACAGTGCCCTTGCCAACACCAGCCTTCATCCTGACAGGAGCCTTGCATATTTGATGTGAAAGAGAAGCAGCTCAAAGCAAGCCCCAGGAGGTTACAAAAGACGGTGACAAACTAGGACGTAGGCCAGGTTGCCTGAGAGAGAAGAGGCGCAGCTTGGCCTGGCTCTGTTCACCTTCAACCTCACTCCCAACGGGGCCCAAGGACAGGGAGGATTCTCACCTGGACACAGGAGGAGCCTGGGGAGCTAGCTGCTGGCAGTGGGGAAGGAGGAAGTGGAGGCAGCAGAGCTGGGCTTGGCAGAGTCTAGAGGATGGTTGTGGGCAGAGGTGGCCTAGGTCACTTTGGGATCTACATAGGCCAAAATAAGATTGAACCTGGGGCTGTTTGCAGTCCCAGGCAGCAGGAAGGGGCTCTGGACAAAGGTGGCCTGAAGTTCCCCAGGACACTGTGCCATGGAAAGCCGTGAGGGGCTGAAGGCTGGCTGAGAAGCCCTGGGGACTGGGAGAGGGGTGGGCCCTGGCCTTTGCCCATCCTCCACCCAAACCAACAGGTGCTGACCATGGCACCGTTGCCTACCTGGGCATCTTCCTTGTGGACATCATGATGTTGGACACCGCATATCAGGATGTCCAGGAGGTGAGTAGCCAGGGCCAGATGGGGCCTGGTGCTGCAGGAGAAAGTCCCCTGGGAGTCCTGAGCTCTGCCCTCCTGACAGCCCAAGGTCATTTCACACTCAGTCCTCACCCCCGCTGACCAGGTGCCGCCCAGGGCTGCCTGCCCTCGGCACTGTGCACACAGAGCCCAGCTGGTCCTTCAAGCCTTCCCAGGCAGGACGCGGGGACCAAGCCAAGCCAGGCTTTCCCAAGACAAGCAACCTGAGGCCCAAGAGAGGCCTTTTCACCTGA
>NW_012267334.1:2041493-2050651 GCF_000151885.1 Dipodomys ordii | reverse complement strand
CTTCGGGTGTTCCCTCCAGGAAGGCAGCCTTTCCGGAAGCCACCATCCCCACAACCCTGACCTTATTTCCAATGGCAGCTCCTAGCCCACATCACGAGAGCCGCTCAAGCGGGGCTCAGCCAGCAGCAGCAGCAGCAGCGGGGGTGGCAACAGCACAGACCCCACTGAGGGAGCCTCAGACCACAGCGGCAAGCGCTCTGTCCTTGTCCAGAAGGGCAGGCCAGCTCCCCCTGCCCCTCCACAGGAGCCTCGATGGACAATCCTCCCAAGAGCAAGACCAGGTGCCAGCCTGCCCCTCTGGCCTATCCCACCTCATCCACTGGAGGGCAACCAAGCGGCCCAGGAAATCTACAGTCTGCTCACTCACCAAGCCTCTGGAAGGCCCTAGAGCTGCCTTCCTGGCTGGGGCACCCAGCTGACGAGGCTGTCCCTGCAGGTCAGGGCCTGAAGCACCCCATGAACTCTAGGCACACCGAGCATGCCCGTGATGTGCAGCAGCCCAGCCTTCCCTTCAGCCTCAGACACAGCCAAGGCCAGCACAAGACCCAGACAGAGCTGGAGCTTGCGAGTGGGACACAGGGGCTGTCTGTGGGCTCTGTGAGAGCAGCAGCTGGAAGACTCCAGGGTCATCAGGAGGAGCCTGCCTGAGCACACAGGAAACGTGTACCAAAGCATCCTGGTGAGTCGGCAGTGGGGGTTCCCTGGAGTCCTTAACCAGCCTGGACACAGCCCTGTGGTGTCTTCCAAGTCTTTTCCCTGCCCTCTTCCAGGGCCCTGCCGTGGGGGGTGAAGAACACAGCATGCCTCAGGGATCAGGCAAGGCTTAGGGTTGCACCTGACCTTAAGCAGCCTGTCAGGGAGGCAGAGAGGCAGGCAGGCAGGCAGGAAGGCAGGCAGGGAGGCATGGAGCCAGGAAGGAGACCCCAGGTTTTCCAGGTGCTTCTGGCAAAGCTTACAGATGAGGAAGCAGGCAGAGGGGAAGCCAAGTCCCCAGGTGAGATCCCACAGCAGTGAGCGCTGGAGCAGAGCCTAGGCTAGACTTGGCCTGCCCAGGGGTGGGCTCTGGGGCTCAGCCCAGCGGTCACATCAGTCTCAAGGGAAAGACACTGGTAGTTGAAAGGAGGACAGTACAGAGCCCTTGCCAACACCAGCCTCCATCCTGGCAGACTTGCATGTTTGCTGAGTAGGAGAAGGAGCTCAAAGGAGGGTCCAGGGTTTACAAAACACGGTGAGTGACTAGGAGCTAGGCCAGGTTGCCTGAGAGAGAAGAGGGACAGCCTGGCCTGGCTCTGTTCACCTTCAGCCTCACTCCCATTGGTGTCCATGGAGAGGGAGGATTCTCATCTGGGCACAGGAGGAGCCTGGGAGCTAGCTGCTGGCAGTGGGGAAGGAGGAAGTGGAGGCAGCAGAGCTGGGCTTGGCAGAGTCTAGAGGAGGGGGGTGGGCAGAGGTGGCCTAGGTCACTTTGGGATCTGCCTAGGCCAGTCGAGGATTTGACCTGGGGCCGTTTGCAGTCCCAGGCAACGGGAAGGAGCTCTGGACAGAGGTGGCCCAAAGTTTCCCAGGACACTGTGCCATGGAAAGCCCTGTGGGGCTGAGGGCTGGCTGAGAAGCCCTGGGGACTGGGAGAGGGGTGGGCCCTGGCCTTTGCCCATCCTCCACCCAAACCAACAGGTGCTGCAACGGCATCCTTGCCTACTTGGGCATCTTTCTGATGGACGTCATGATGTTGGACGCTGCGTATCAAGACGTCCATGAGGTGAGTAGCCAGGCCAGATGGGGCCTGGTGCTACAGGAGAAAGTCCCCTGGGAGTCCTGAGCCCTGGCTCTCCTGACAACCCCAGGGCCATCCTCCTACTTCATCCTCAACCCCTCTGACCAGGTGCCACCCAGGGCTGCCTGCCCTCGGCACTGTGCACACAGAGCCCAGCTGGGCCTTCAAGTCTCCCCAGGTAGGATGCAGGGACAAAGCCAAGCCAGGCTTTCCAAAGACAAGCAACCTGTGGCCCAAGAGAGGCCTTTTCACCTGAAGCCATAACCTCCCTCCTAGCCTCAGAGGGGTTAGACCACACAGTCCCTGAACCTGACCTCACTCCGGGTGCCCAGGGCTCCTCTGAAAGGGGCCCTGATCCCGCGTATGCAGGCGGGATCCCCTGGACAGAGGAGGGCTTGGCCAGAGGAGTAAGGGAATTGGGGCCTCATTCTAACTCCATTGCAATCTGCCTTTCAGGAAAGAATGGTGTTGAGGAAATGTATGAAGGTGAGTGGCAGCTGCCAGACAGGACAGGGTGGGCGGGGAGCTGCCTGGAGGTCCAGTCAGGCCTGCCCAGCTGCCCTGTGTGCATGGGTGCAATGGGTAGAGAGAGTAGGTCCCATCCCCAGGCAGGGTGGGTGTGGGTGGCATGTGGGACAGCTCCCTGGGCAGGACGGTGAGGCCACGGCTGTGAGATCCCGCAGAGGCCTGGGGGTCCTCAGTGGAGTGTTGGGTGGCAGAGCATGCAGAGGAGGTGGGTCCCTCCCAGCCAGCCTAGCCCTGCGCAGGCCAGCCCAGCCCTGTCCCTGCCCTGGTGCTCTCCCTGGCCAGGAGAATGAGTCATGGAGCTTCGGAAGAAGCTGCAACAGCGTTGCAAGTATTGTCACCTTGGAGCCGATGAGGCCTTTCTTGCCTGGTTCAGGGGGCTGGAGCGGCTGAACAAGGATGCCAGGTGGGTTGGCAGACACTGGGGCAAGAGCGGGGCCTGCCCTAGGATGCAGTACTGAAGGCCTGAGGCGTGTCCCTGTGTGTGGGACCCCATAGAGTCTCTCGGGGTCCTGATGCAGGGTGGTGGCCAGGCTCTCAAGTTCAGGCTGACTCTGGTAGGGACCTGAGCACAGCACTTGGTCACCTGACCACCACCTCTTGTCTTAGCTACACGCTGTCCTGTGCACTGGAGCCCCAGAGGCAGACTGACAGTAGCAGCTTTCCTGGCAAGAAGCGCTCAGGCTTTGGGACAGCTGGGAAGAAGTAAGTGGCTGCGGCCTGGAGGGCAGGGGCCAGGGAACACGCTGGGCTGGGATGCCGCAGCCCACAGCTGATGCTGACTTGTGCACTGACAGCAGCCCTGGGGCTGGGCTCAGAGGCCTCGGCTCTCTGGGCCTCGCTGTCCTCCCCTGGCGTGTGTGTGGGATGAGTCCTGAGGCAGGGGCCAGGTTTGGGAAAGTGGTGATGGCCCAAGATCCTAGACGGGAGCAGAAGGCTTGCTGGAATTGGGGAGCAGGAGCTGGGGTGTCCTGGGACGATCCCTCCTGGAATTTGGCCTTTCCTGAAGCCACACCCACACAAGCCTGACCTTATTTTCAGTGGCAGTTCCCAGCCCACATCATGAGAGCCGCTCAAGCCGGGCTCAGGTAGCAGCTGCGGCGGCAGCAGTGCGGACCACACTGAAGGAGCCTCAGACAGGGGCGCTAAGGGCGCTGTCCTTGTCCAGAAGGGAAGTCCAGCTCCCACTGCCCCTCCACAGGAGCCTTGATGGAAATCCTCCCAAGAGCAGGACGAGGTGTCAGCCTGCCCCTCTGGCCTATCCCCCCCTCCCCCACCATGCACTAGAGTGGCAACCAAGGGGCCAAAAAGTCCAGCTCCTGCTCACTCACCAAGACTCTGGAAGGCCCTAGAGCTGCTTTCCTGGCTGGTGATGAGGCAGTCACTGCAGGTCAGGGTCGGCAACGCCCCATGAACTCTGGGCACATCGGGGATGCCCGAGAGATGCAGCAGCCCAGCCTTCTCTTCAGCCTCAGACACAGCCAGGACCAGAACAAGCCACAGCCAGAGCTGGGGATTGGGAGTGGAGAGCAGCAGCTGTCTGTGGCCTGTGTGAGCAGCAGATGGGAGACTCCAGTCTTCAGGATGAGCCTGCCTGAGCACACATGATACGTGAGTCGGGCAGTGGGGGTTCCCTGGAGTCCTCAACCAGCCAGGACACAGCCCTGGGGCCTCTTCCAAGTCCTTTCCCTTCACTCTTCCTGGGCCCCTGCTGTGGGCAATGAACACCACAGCATGCCTCAGGGAGCAGGCAGGGCTCAGGGTGCACCTGACCACAGGCAGGCAGGCAGGGTGGCTTGGAGGCAGGGAGGCAGCAAGGAGGGAGGCAGGCAGGACAACCCGGGTTCCCCAGCCCATTCAGAAAAAGCTTGAAGATGAGGAAGCAGGCAGAGCGGAGGCCAGATCCCCAGGTGAGATCCCACAGCAGTGAGTGCTGGAGCAGAGCCTAGGCTAGACTTGGCCTGCCCAGGGGTGGGCTCTGGGGCTCAGACCAGCAGCCATGTCAGACTCAAGGGGAAGACACTGGCAGTAGAAAGGAGGACAGGACAGAGCCCTTGCCAACACCAGCCTCCATCCTGGCAGGAGACTTGCATTTTTGCCCTGAAGGAGAAGCAGCTCAATCCAAGTCCCAGGAGGTTACAAAAGATGGTGAGTGACTAGCACCTAGGCCAGGTTGCCTGAGAGAGAAGAGGCGCAGCCTGGCCTGGCTCTGTTCACCTTCAACCTCACTCCCAAAGGGGCCCAAGGACAGGGAGGATTCTCACCTGGGCACAGGAGGAGCCTGGGAGCTAGCTGGCTGGCAGTGGGGAAGGAGGAAGTGGAGGCAGCAGAGCAGAGCTTAGCAGAGTCTAGAGGAGGGGAGTGGGCAGAGGTGGCCTAGGTCACTTTGGGATCTGCATAGGCCAGCCTAGGATTGGACCTGGGGACGTTTGCAGTCCCAGACAGCAGGAAGAAGCTCTGGACAGAGGTGGCCTGAAGTTCACCAGTGCACTGTGCTGTGGAAAGCCCTGTGGGGCTGAGGGCTTGCTGAGAAGCCCTGGGGACTGGGAGAGGGGTGGGCCCTGGCCTTTGCCCATCCCCCACCTAAGCCAAAAGATGCTGTCCACGGCATCATTGCCTACCTGGGCATCTTTCTGATGGATCTCAGGATGCTGAACGCAGCATATCAGGACGTCCAGGAGGTGAGTAGCCAGGGCCAGATGGGGCCTGGTTATGAAGAAAGTCCCCTGGGAGTCCTGAGCTCTGCCCTCCTGACAGCCCAAGGTCATTTCACACTCAGTCCTCACCCCCTCTGGCCAGGTGCCGCCCAGGGCTGCCTGCCCTTGGCGCTGTGCACACAGAGCCCAGCTGGGTCTTCAAGTCTCCCCAGGCAGGACGCCAGGACCAAGACAAGCCAGGCTTTCCAAGGACAAGCAACCTGTGGCCCAAGAGAGGCCTTTTCACCTGAAGCCACAACCTCTCTCCTAGCCACAGAGGGGTTAGACCACACAGTCCCTGAACCTGAAATCACTCCGGGTGCCCAGGGCTCCTCTGAAAGGGGCCCTGCTCCCGTGTATGCACGCGGGATCCCCTGGACAGAGGAGGGCTTGGCCGGAGGTCAGAAGGGAAGAAGGGCCCCATTCTAACTCCATTGCCCTCTGCATTTTAGGAAAGAATGGTGCTGAGGAAATTCATGAAGGTGAGTGGCAGCTGCCAGACAGGACAGGGTGTGTGAGGAACTGCCTGGAGGTCCAGACAGGCCTGCCCAGCTGCCCTCTGTGCATGCGTGCAATAGGTAGAGAGAGTAGGTCCCATCCCCAGGCAGGGTGGGTGTGGGTGGCATGTGGGACAGCTCCCTGGGCAGGATGGTGTGTCAAGCGTGGTTCAGCCAGCAGTGTGATTTGGGCAGCAGTAGTGTGGACCTCATGGCAGGATCCTCAGACAACAGCACCAAGGGCGCTGTCCTGCTCCACATGGGCAGTCCCGCTCTCCCTACCCCTACACAGGAGCCTCGATGGACAATCCTCCCAAGACCAGGACGAGGTGCCAGCCTGACCCTCTGGCCTTTCCCACCCCGTCCACTGGAGAGGCAACCAAGAGGCCCAGGAAGTCCAGCGCCTGCTCACTCACCAAGACTCGGGAAAGCCCTAAAGCCGCCTTCCTGGCTGGGGCACCCAGCTGTCGAGGCTGTCCCTGCAGGTCAGGGCCTGCGACACTTCGTGAACTCTGGGCACATCGGGGCCGCTCGTGACATGCAGCAGCCCAGCCTTCCCTTTAGCCTCGGACAGTCAATGCCAGCACAAGACCCAGACAGAGCTGGGCTTGCAAGTGGGCCGCAGGGGCTGTCTTGGGCCTCTGTGTGAGCAGCAGCTGGGAGACTCCAGGGTGGTCAGGGTGAGCCTGCCTGAGCACACAGAACATGTGTACCAAAGCATCCTCGTACGTAAGGCAGCAGGCCAGTCCCTGGAGTCCTCAACCAGCCAGGACACAGCCCTATAGCCACTCCATGTCCTTTCCCTTCCCTCCTCCAGGGTCCCCCCAGTAGGTGGGGTGTGTGTGAGGAACACAGCATGCTGCAGACAGAAGGCAGGGCTCAGGTCTGTACCAGGACACAGTGAGACATGCAGGCAGGCAGGCAGGCAGGCAGGGAGGCAGGCAGCGAGGCAGGGAGGTATGGAGGCAGGCAGGCAGGCAGGGAGGCATGGAGGCAGGCAGGCAGGCAAGCAGGAAGCAGGCCAACAGGCAGGAGGTAGGGCAGCAGGTACAAGTAGTGTTCCTAGTTTCCAGGCCAGAATCTCAATCCAACCACACACTGTTCCTCCTGAGCAGCCCTGAGGGGAAGAAACAGGGAGAAGGGAGATGAGGTCCTGGCCCAGGACAGGCAGAGTCCACCTGGGACCTCTTCACTTTCCCCGAAAGAAGGATGCCCTGAGACTGGTGTTTGCAGCAGGGGCTTAGCCGGATGGAAGTGATTTCCTGGGAGGGAATGGGTGTCCCAGACAAGGCTTGGGGAGGCTGCTTAGTAGGCTGTGGTCCCAGTGGAATGGTGGTTGGATCAACCTGGCCAGCGCCACCTGGTGGCCTGGGAGTGAATCAGGACAGTGGAGTCTGGGTGGGGCTCAACCCAGAAACCTCAGAATCAGCTTGCCAGTGAACTGGCCCAGTGGAGAAGCCTCTTTCCTCTTGCAAGCCCTCCAGGGTGCCCGAATCATCTGTAGCCTCTCCTTCCTCATGCTTCCTCAGGGAGAGTCCAGGCCACACTGTCCTGCTCAGTCCCCTCCCGGCCACCAGCCACAAAGACTGTGATTAGACCCCAGCAGGGAGGCTGTGTCCTCCTGTGTGCTCTGCTCAGAGCCTCAGGGCAGCTGCACAAGGCTGCAGCCATGTCCTCCACCCCTGCAGCCTCCAGCCCAGAGCGGGCCTGGCTGCTAGGAGGCACTGCTCCCGGGCTCTGGGCCTCTTCCCTCCCTTGGGGTTGGGGAGAGTCTGGTGTGTGTCCTTTGGCCATGCACATGGATTCTGTGAGCCCGGAGACACCAGAGCTGAGCGGATCCCAGCTGGGAGGAGGCAGCACACAGCTGAGGAGAGCGAGGCTGGGACTAGTCCAGGCCCAGGCCCATCCTTACCTCCCAGAGCCCTCGCTCAGCAAGGAAGAGTGCACACAGCCCCATGGCGCCATGTGTGACTCCTCTGCTGAGCGCTGAGAGGGCTGCAGCGGATCCTTGGCACTGACTGGTGGGAAGGCAGGCACTCTGGACACTGGCCCTGATGACCCCAGGTGACCAACCAGGAGAAGACGAGGGCCGTCATCCTCCAGGCCATGGAAACACTCTTGGCAGGGGGACCAAGATGGCGATGGGACAGAGGGAAACTCCACAGCCCTGTCTAACCAAAAAGAACATTCCAGTTCCAACACTATACTTCTCCAAGAGACTGACAACAACAAAAAGGTGAACACCCAGAGAAAAAGAGGAGGCAGAGAAAAACAAAAAAGAAAGAAAAGGAAGAATTTCAGAACAGAAAAGAGTGAAGACCCCTGCCCCAACTCTTGCTGGCAGCACAGCGATGCCCCAAACCTCGGCCAGCCCGGCCTAGCGGGGGATGTGGAGACCCCGGAGATGCAGGAAGTCATCTGCAGATGGCCTATACAAAACACGCCTGAGATACTGGTGCTGACCTGCTGATCACAGCAAACAAGGAAACCTCGGACCTGGGAGCCTGCACAAAGACCCCTCACCCACCCATCACCCGCTGAGCAGAGGGGCTGCATCCCACCAAAGCCACTCAGCCCCACAGCCCCACAAGGGGAACCCCAGATCTACAGGAGTTTGCTCCCAGAACGCCAGCGCAGAAGCCCCTCAAGGGACTGATGTTGATCTGCAGAGTGCAAAAAGAGACAACCCTCAGCACTCAGAACCTGCACTGAAATCCTCCCCTCACCCCTTGGCCAGAGGCCAGTGCAGCCCACCAAGCCAACTCTGACAGCAGCAACAGAAGCTGAGAAAGGAGAAACACTGATGCAGAGCGGCCACCGCCCATCCCAGCCCACAAGCCTCTCAATCAGAGGCAGATTGCAGATTGCAACAGCAACCAGCAACCTACATCACATGGAAACCAACAGCTGGAGGGTTCCTAATGAGCTGCAGGGTGAGTTCCCTGCAGGGGACAGCGTTTCCCCCCTCAAGGGAGACCAGAGCTGGCCCAGATCTTGACTAGGCCCCTGCCCCAACCTGGACTACAGGTCCCACTAAAACTGGGAATTGTTTGAGAGCTCCACTAGCTCATGGAAAACATCCAGCTGGCCAGGCTAGATCAAGAGAGCCCCTGGGAGGGAATTTAAACTCCCAAGCCAGGAACAGTGCCCATGGGTCACCACAGCCAACAGCAGAAGAACCTGAACTATGGACTTCAGGCTGTATAACCCTTGTGGGATACCCAGCAGCACAGGTCCACCTGGCGTGCCCCAGATGGGGGACCAGGGGCCAGGACCAGGCCTGGGGATCAGGTGCCTGAGCAACCAACTTCTCCCAATGGAAGTCGGAAGCTGAGCACAAGCCTCAGCAGAGAGGGGAAAGCAGGGAACTGCGCCCCCTGGGAATCGCGCCTGTGATAGCAAAATTCCTGTGTGTCCAGGGCAGGAGAACCAAAAGGCCAAACCCTGTCAGAACCTGACCCGTACATCCCAGGTCAGGGATTGGACAACTCAGGCCGCCGGCACCTGGTAAGTCAGGAGCTCAGGCTGTTAAGGTGGCTCAATGGTAGAGTGCTTGCCTTGTGTGCATGAGGCCCTGGATCCTATTCCTCAACACTGCATAAGCAGAATGGACCAGTAAGGGAGCTGTGGCTCAAATGGTAGGGTGCTAGTCTTGAGCTGAAGAGC
>NW_012267334.1:2031469-2041443 GCF_000151885.1 Dipodomys ordii | reverse complement strand
AGGCACTGCTCCCGGGCTCTGGGCCTCTTCCCTCCCTTGGGGTTGGGGAGAGTCTGGTGTGTGTCCTTTGGCCATGCACATGGATTCTGTGAGCCCGGAGACACCAGAGCTGAGCGGATCCCAGCTGGGAGGAGGCAGCACACAGCTGAGGAGAGCGAGGCTGGGACTAGTCCAGGCCCAGGCCCATCCTTACCTCCCAGAGCCCTCGCTCAGCAAGGAAGAGTGCACACAGCCCCATGGCGCCATGTGTGACTCCTCTGCTGAGCGCTGAGAGGGCTGCAGCGGATCCTTGGCACTGACTGGTGGGAAGGCAGGCACTCTGGACACTGGCCCTGATGACCCCAGGTGACCAACCAGGAGAAGACGAGGGCCGTCATCCTCCAGGCCATGGAAACACTCTTGGCAGGGGGACCAAGATGGCGATGGGACAGAGGGAAACTCCACAGCCCTGTCTAACCAAAAAGAACATTCCAGTTCCAACACTATACTTCTCCAAGAGACTGACAACAACAAAAAGGTGAACACCCAGAGAAAAAGAGGAGGCAGAGAAAAACAAAAAAGAAAGAAAAGGAAGAATTTCAGAACAGAAAAGAGTGAAGACCCCTGCCCCAACTCTTGCTGGCAGCACAGCGATGCCCCAAACCTCGGCCAGCCCGGCCTAGCGGGGGATGTGGAGACCCCGGAGATGCAGGAAGTCATCTGCAGATGGCCTATACAAAACACGCCTGAGATACTGGTGCTGACCTGCTGATCACAGCAAACAAGGAAACCTCGGACCTGGGAGCCTGCACAAAGACCCCTCACCCACCCATCACCCGCTGAGCAGAGGGGCTGCATCCCACCAAAGCCACTCAGCCCCACAGCCCCACAAGGGGAACCCCAGATCTACAGGAGTTTGCTCCCAGAACGCCAGCGCAGAAGCCCCTCAAGGGACTGATGTTGATCTGCAGAGTGCAAAAAGAGACAACCCTCAGCACTCAGAACCTGCACTGAAATCCTCCCCTCACCCCTTGGCCAGAGGCCAGTGCAGCCCACCAAGCCAACTCTGACAGCAGCAACAGAAGCTGAGAAAGGAGAAACACTGATGCAGAGCGGCCACCGCCCATCCCAGCCCACAAGCCTCTCAATCAGAGGCAGATTGCAGATTGCAACAGCAACCAGCAACCTACATCACATGGAAACCAACAGCTGGAGGGTTCCTAATGAGCTGCAGGGTGAGTTCCCTGCAGGGGACAGCGTTTCCCCCCTCAAGGGAGACCAGAGCTGGCCCAGATCTTGACTAGGCCCCTGCCCCAACCTGGACTACAGGTCCCACTAAAACTGGGAATTGTTTGAGAGCTCCACTAGCTCATGGAAAACATCCAGCTGGCCAGGCTAGATCAAGAGAGCCCCTGGGAGGGAATTTAAACTCCCAAGCCAGGAACAGTGCCCATGGGTCACCACAGCCAACAGCAGAAGAACCTGAACTATGGACTTCAGGCTGTATAACCCTTGTGGGATACCCAGCAGCACAGGTCCACCTGGCGTGCCCCAGATGGGGGACCAGGGGCCAGGACCAGGCCTGGGGATCAGGTGCCTGAGCAACCAACTTCTCCCAATGGAAGTCGGAAGCTGAGCACAAGCCTCAGCAGAGAGGGGAAAGCAGGGAACTGCGCCCCCTGGGAATCGCGCCTGTGATAGCAAAATTCCTGTGTGTCCAGGGCAGGAGAACCAAAAGGCCAAACCCTGTCAGAACCTGACCCGTACATCCCAGGTCAGGGATTGGACAACTCAGGCCGCCGGCACCTGGTAAGTCAGGAGCTCAGGCTGTTAAGGTGGCTCAATGGTAGAGTGCTTGCCTTGTGTGCATGAGGCCCTGGATCCTATTCCTCAACACTGCATAAGCAGAATGGACCAGTAAGGGAGCTGTGGCTCAAATGGTAGGGTGCTAGTCTTGAGCTGAAGAGCGGAGGGACAGCCCCCAAGCGCAGAGTTCAGGACCATGATCAACCAAAAAAAAAAAAAAACCATTAGGAATTCATAGCAGACAGCAGCAACTGGGAGAGTACATCCAGGACATCCGATCTCACCAAGAGCACCTGTAGGAGTAAACAGAAGCAGTCTACCCTGCTCAGTCCTTCTAAAGGTGGGAACTGCCAGTGATTTACAGCAGACAGCAAGAGCCCTAGCCCTAGCCCAGACTAGCAGCTGGAGGTCGGCCTCTCCTCAACAGAACTGAGACCGGGTACAGACTCTCTCAGCCAACCCAGGGCTGAGAATGAGCTTCTTCAATTGATCCAGGAACCAACCCAGAACCAAGCAAAGACAGCCACCTATTGACCAAAACAAAATTTCAGATTAACCTCCAACAATCCCTGAATCCCCATGCGAAAATGAAAGAGAAAATTAAAGGATAGCAAGCTACCTCCAAAAGCCAGCAGCCACCCAGAGGAGAGCCCCAGTGGAAGCAAAGCAGGAATGGAAGAAAAATGCTGAATTCAAGAGATGCTGGAGGCAATGACTCAAGAATTAAAGAGAGAAATAGGTCAGAAGTTTAAAGAACACAGAAACGAAATACCAAAAGAGATGCAGGATTGCAAACAGGAGATGCATGCAAACATAGATGCAGTACACACCTCACTAAGAGGTGAGATTAACACTCTGAGAACCAACATAGAATCCACAAATAGATCAATTCCCTGCAAACCACAATGGAAGCCACAGGTAACAGAGTGAACAAAATGGAATTTAGAGTGTCAGATATGGAAGACAAAATGCAGCAACTGGGAAAAAAAGTCACAGATCTGGAAAAATCACTTAAATTATGCCAAAGGGAAATCCAAGAGCAAGCAGACAGTGCCAAGAAATTTGACCTTTGTATAATTGGAGTGGATGAAGGTGAGGAATATCAAAGCAAGGGAATGCAACACCTAATTCAGCAAGATTATCAATGAAAATTTCTGCCATCTTAAAAGAGAACATCTTACCTACATAACAGAAGCATATAGAACATCTAACAAGCAGGATTCCAGGAGAACACTTCTAGGCACCTTATTGAAAAAATGATAGATCTGTACAATAAAGAAACAATCTTGCATGCTGGAAAAAGAAAGAAGGAGCTACATTACCATGGGAAAAAAATCCGAATCATTGCAGATCTCTCCACACAGGCACTGAATGCAAGAAAGGCCTGGGAAAGTACGATCCGAGCCCTGAGAACCAATAACTGCCAGTCCATGCTGATATACTCAGCAAAACTAGCACTCACATTCGATGAAGAAACTAAAACGTTCAATACTAAAGAAAATAAATAAATTCATAAACAATAAAGCAGCATTGCAAAGAATACCAAGAGGGGGAACACAACCTGAAGAAAGCAATCAGGAACAGGGATCCTCATCAGACAGGTATTGCTAGACTTCCAACTTAGTAAGCACAGGGGGAAAGGACAGAAGGAAAACTTAAGAAAACAGGAAATGACAGGAAACACAATGCATCTCTCTATAATAACCATACATATTAACAGACTGAATTCACCATTCAAAAGCAAAAGAACTGCAGATTGGATCCAAAAACAAGACCCATCCATCTGTTGCCTTCAGAAGACCCACCTTTCAGCCAAACATGCAAACACACTAGAGTGAAGGGTTGGAGAAAGATCCACCAAGCAAATGCCCCCAGTAAGAAAGCAGGAATAATTATCCTGATATCTGACAAAATAAACTTTTCATTAAAATCAATACAAAAAGACATGGAAGGACAGCACATATTAATACAGGGAACAATCCAAGAAGAGGGTGTTATCATTATCAACTTATACTCCCCATATATTGGAGCACCCCAATATGGTAAGCAAATACTCTCAAACTCACAGAATAAAATAGATCCAAATATGATAATACTAGGAGACTTTAACACCCCACTCTCACCAAAGGACAGGTCTACCAACCAGAAGATTGGAAAAGAAGCTACAGAATTAAGTGAGGCCATATGTCAAGCGGAACTAACTGACGTCTACAGATTTTCCACCCTAAAATGACACAGTACCATGTTCTTCTCAGCAGCTCATAGACCTTTCTCCAAAATAGAGCATGTCATAGTTCATACAAGGAGCTTAAGCAAATACAAGGGGATTGACATAATGCCTTGTATCCCATCAGACCACAGTGGAATCTAGCTAGTTCTCAATAACAAAGCATACCGTAGAAATTCCTCAAATACATGGAAATTGAACAGCGCACTTCTAAGCAATACCTGGGTAACAGAAAAAACTAAAGAAGGAATTAACAAGTTCTTACAATTCAACGAAAATGAAGACACATCACAAAGAAACCTGTTTGACACAACAAAAGTAGTCCCAAGGGGCAAATTTATCATCCTCAGTGCCCACATCAAGAAAATAGAGATAGACCAAGTAAATAATCTCATGTTGCAATTAAAATTGCTAGAAAAACATGAAAAAATGGAACATAACAGTACTAGATGGAGCCAAATAACCAAATTAAGAGCTGAAGTTAATGAGATAGAGAATAGGAAAATTATTAATAAAATTAATAAAAATAAAAAAGCTTTTAAAAAAATAAACAAAATTGATGGGCCTTTGGCAAGATTAATTAAGAAAAGGAGAGAGGAAACCCAAATCAAAAAGATCAGGGATGTCACGGGATAAATCACAACACATACTTAAAACAGCCAAACAATTATAAAGAACTATTTTCAAATTCTATATTCACTAAAGAAAGAAAGCCTTGACCTTGAGGATTATAGGGAATACCTGTAGTGTGAATAATCTGATAAGATTTACAAAAATTTTGAAAAGCTTGTCCGACATATCCCAGATCATTATCAGTTTTACTGAGTTTAGGAAGTCCCATAGTGGCAAAGCAGTGTAGGGAATGGGCAATACAATGTTTGTTAGTCTCCCCGGCAAGAGGAGTAGCCATCATAAAATTAGAGTAGGCATATGGTAACATGGACAAAGCAAAGCCATCCAAAAGATGGAATCAGGCAGGAGTTTAGTCTACTTTTTCCATGGTGGAGGTGGTCAGGGTAATGATGTAGATTTTCTCCAGGTGACAGGCTGTAGCAGCAGCAGCAGCAGCAGGGTCTCTCAGTGTCTCCAAGGGACTGTCATACCTCGTGCTGGGCTGTAAATTTCTACACAGACTGGTTAAGGATACAAGTAATACATAGGCTTGGCAGGCTGTGGCCCCACTAGTTTTTAAGACTATTTAGACAATAGCCCAGGACAATTTACCAAGATGACAACTTTTTTAACTAGTTTTTTTTAATAAGGCTGATTTTCTAGGCAGATATAGAGGGCTCAAGCCTGTACTGCTATTTTCCATGTCTTTTTCTTTTGTCTATTTTGTCACATTTTTTTTTATGACTCTGGTCCCTTACTTCTGTAACTTCTTCAAGCTGACTCAGGGGTGTTGATCCTACCTAGCCAGGAACCTTTAACCTTAGTCTATTTTACAAAGAGGTTACCAGGGTTAGATGTCATTAAGAACAACATTTTAACTTTTGATAAATGCACAGACTCTTTTTTTTTGCTACAGCAGTGTAGCTTGTGTAGCACTCTGGTTTGTAAAAGCATCTTTAGGATGCCTAAGTCACCTGTGCAGGCCTTTAGAGAGATGTTAATAGAAACACACTCTCAGGTTTACAAACCTTTTTCTTGATCAGATAAATTTTATGTAGCTGGTGTTAGCTCAAAAGTTACTGTCAATTAGGGCTTTTGGCACATACAGGGGTTGGGATTTAAACCATACCCCACATTTTATAACTTTAGCCTTTTAGTACTATTATAAGTTCCTGTCCCTTACAAGTTAGATAGTCATGGACATTAGGCATGCTTACAACCTATCTTCCTATGACCACCTGGCTCTGACCAATTTTTGAAGGGCCACACACAAATGACTCTAGGATCTGACATTTCTGCCATCCAAGCAGTGGTTACTGCCTCTGGATGCTCCTCCATTGCTCTTGGCCCAGTAGTGTTTTCTCTACACTGAGATAAATGCCTCATTTGCATTTCCCTTAGCTGGTCGCTGGACTTGAACTCAGACCTGAGTGCTGTCCCTCAGCTCTACAGTTCAAGGCTAGCACTCTGCCACTATGAGTCCCAAAGCATCTCTGCTTGCTCTTCCAGCACTCTGCTGGCTGAGTAGAGGTGACAGTCTCACAGGGACCTTTTTCTGCCCGGGCTGGCTTTGAACCAGTTTGCAGATTAATGAGTCTTATAAAAGGCCACTTTACTCCAATTAAAAGCAACAAGGTGGTCAACATAGAAGTAGCTATTAAGCATGCTCTTACCTGAAACTTGTTAAGAGCCAAAGTTACATCTGACAAACTTATAAGAATCCTCTGTGGGGCTGGGAAGGTGGCTCAGTGGTAGAGCTCTTGCCTTGCACGCTTGAGGCCCTGGGTTTGATTCCTTAGCACCACATGAGCAGTAAAGGCCAGAGTGGTGCTGTGGCTCAATGGTAGAGCTCTAGCCTTGAGCTGAAGAGCTGAGGGACAGTGCCCAGGCCCAGAGTTCAGCCCCCATGAATGACCAACAAAAAAAAAAAGAAAAAAAAGAAAAAAAATCCTCTGTGCTTTGTTCTTGGCTTGCTGGAAACTTAAAAAACCTATAAGAGCAAACTGGAATAGCAATTAAGCAATTATTTTGTTAATCCTAATTTTTTTTACTTTGAGGCAAATGTTAAGAACAGTTTTACTTTTAAACTTTGTATGCAAAAATCCATTCCTATTTTTAAGCCTCCTATTAATCTCTTTTATTATTTTATATTTTAGTTTTTAGTTACATTAAAAAAAATCCCTTAAAATCTTGAGGCCAAGTGTCACTCATTGTCTCTTGGCTGCTTGTTTTTAAAACAGATACACATTAAAACCTTTAAACTCAAATGACAATTTTTCCTTAATGTAAGAATTACAATCATCACTGTACCAAGAAGTTAAACTTAACACATTTATGACTTTTAAAAACATATCCCAATTATAAAACATCATAGAAAGCAAGTCACATTATACAAAAACATTTTTAACCCTCTTTTTAAGTCCAAGAGACAGTTTTAGCAATACTAATCAGATCATCACATCACTAATTTTTACCATCATGTTTCTAGTATTTATCTGTAGAGAAAAAGGACAGAACAAAGCTGGGCCACTTGGCCCCTCCTGTGGAATGGGCACACACTTAATCTCTCTCTTTAGGGTAAGATGAACTGCGTTTGTGCCAGCTTGTCCTCTTTCACCATGCGTGGACTCCTCCCATGGCCTGTCCCACCATGTATGACCAGCTGAACTACACTTTTACCTGTTTACCCCTTACCCCTAATGATAGGTCTTTTGTTGGCTTTTAAGTTTTTTCCTTTTTTTAATCTTTTGGTTTTTGAATGAAAATACATAGTTTTAGACAGACAGAACAGGTAATGTCTTTGACAGTGTTAAACAAACTTTTATATTTAAACTTTTACTATTTATCCCCAAATTTTAGCCAAGGGAACTAAATTTTAAACAGCCAATGCATTTTTGTTAAGTCAGATAACTTGATTACAGTGTAAACAACCTTATGCATTTTAAAATACCAGATTTTTAAATTTTTAAGTTAAAGAATCCTTAAAAAGTCATTTAAAACAATGTGAAAATTCTTTAAAATTTTTGGTAATGTCCAAACCTCATAACCTTTTGAATTTTAAACTTAAACTCACCCAATTGTTACAGCATGCTGACAATTTCTATCATGAACATGTTCACAAACACAAACAAAACACACACAGATCTTAAAGTGCACAAAAATCAAAATCAGTTGTATGTACATTTAAAAACTGGTACCAATTCTGAAACAGAACTAGACAAGACAACAACCAAAGGCTGAGTTGGGGGCTAATGGGCCCCCAGTTCATCCCTACCTCAGAAAACATAACAGAAAACACACTGAAATAAACAAGACAGACAAGTGGCCACAAAGACAAAATCAGGTTTCAGTGAATGGGGCAACATCTCACCACCATTCACAAGTGGGACTCAAACCCACTTACCAGGGGACTCGATCTCCCTCTACTCAACTCCCGGAGGAGTTTTTCTTTTAGATTCCTGCAAACGTTGACCCAGGGGCCTTCCAAGGTGGAGGAGAATTCCCAGTTATCTTGGGGCAAGGGAAAGAAGTCCGTTCTCCCCCATACTCAGACCCCCTGGGCCAAGGCCCGAGGCTAAAATCTTGCTGGTGTCACTTGCAGGTGGTCAGTGGCAGTTTTATCTGGCTGTGATTTCTCCCTGCCGGTCCTTTCAAGTTATTTTTAGATCCTCCAGGTTTTTTCACCCCCCTCCACTCCCTACTTCTGGATCCAGAGAGGGCGAAGGAGGTGGCAGTGAAGGGTAGAAAGGGGGGTCAGTCTAAAGTGTAAGTAAAAAAGAAGGAGCTAGAGAGAACCAGATATTGAGGGGGTGTTAGCCAGTCTCCTCCGGGCTCTCGCATCAGGATGAATCTGAGAGAAGAAACATTCCAAGAATTCCAAAATACATACATACAAACATCGAGAAAAAACACATTTACAGCATGCGCATTGTAGACTGTCAGACAGAAAGTGCCGGACTACAGACGGGCCCAAATGTCTGCACTAGTGGATAGTTTACCCTGATGGGGATCCGGGGGACGTCTCCCACCAGCCCAGTTGGCTGTCTTATAGCCCGTCCTCCAAGACTCTTGCCAACCCCAATACAGAACCTGCAGGCTACACAGATACTAGACAATGCAAAGCAGCAATGTTTTAACTTACAGGCCTTTTGCATCATGGTGTCCCTGAATCCTTTTTTCCAAATTTTTTTTTTAAGTTTTAAAACTAATGGTTCCTTCCTCCGGGAACCAGGGGTATACTTCCTCAACAAAGTGAAAGAAACATTCTACCTGACTCTGTCTAACTTTCACTCCTTGAGCGTGAAGCATGCCCTTGAGAGCCTGCACATATAACATGCGGCTGTTTCCTTGCCCCATAATTTCTTACTCCCGACTATACTCTCACCCGCTCTTTTTCTGGACGCGTCCTCTTACCTTAGCGGGGTCCTCTGCCTTGATCCCAGGTTTTCAGGGTCCCTGTTCGGGCACCACTTGCCGGAACCAGCCGGCAACGAAAGGGACTCCTGATTTAGGGGGCGAGGACGGAAAAATAAAAACATAAGACAAAGGATGGGGTCGGGAGGTCTGCAGCTCAAGACTGCAGCCCTGTTTATTTTTAACTCTCCTTATTTATACTATTAGAAATCAAGAGGTAACCTAAGGTCACCATAGTGCAGAAAAGCAAGGAAAATTTTAATAAAAACAAGGGTACAGAAAGAAACAAGACAAGGTCAACTGATAGAAAGTAAAACAAATTCTACAGACATAGCAAGGCAAACCCAGACACCTGGTGTTATTCATGAAAGCCAGTTCCTTGTACGTGCCTTCAAGGTGAGCACAAGGGTCAAGATGACCTTGGAGTTTTACTGTCGGCTCCTAACAGGTTCACAATGGAATTCTATAAGATCTTTAAAGAAGAATACCCATACTCCTCAAGCTCTTCAACGAAATAAAAAAAGAAGGAGCTATCCCACTAATTCTACGATGCCAATATCACACTCACCCCCAAACCAGACAAAGACCCAACAAAAAGAACTACAGACCTATCTCCTTGATAAACACAGATGCAAAGATCCTTAACAAAATTCTAGCCAACAGAATCCAGAAACACATAAACTCATACACCATGACCAAGTAGGCTTCATCCCAGAGATACAAGGATGGTTTAACATACATAAATCAATAAATGTAATCCAACACATGAACAGATCCAAGGTCAAGAACCACATCATTATCTCCATTGATGCAGAAAAGGCTTTGGATAAGATACAACATTCATTCCTGTTAAAAGCTCTGGAGAAAATAGGAATAGAAGGAACATTCCTTCAAACAATAAAAGCCATATACCACAGACCAATAGCCAATATTATAC
>NW_012267334.1:2030633-2030904 GCF_000151885.1 Dipodomys ordii | reverse complement strand
AATCCCTCCCAAACCCAACAAATCAGTTACTAAATGGGTAAGAGAACTAAAGAGAGACTACTCAGAAGAAGAGATAAAAATGGCAAAGAAGCACATGAGGAAATGTTCACCATCCCTGGTTGTAAAAGAAATGCAAATAAAGACAACCCTGAGAATAGCACCTTACCCCAGTCAGAATGGCCCACATCCTAAAGTCAGCAAACGACAAATGCTGGAGGGGATGTGGAGAAAGAGGAACCCTATTACACTGCTGGTGGGAATGTACACTTAT
>NW_012267334.1:2020006-2020592 GCF_000151885.1 Dipodomys ordii | reverse complement strand
GGCTTCCCAGCCCCAGCCTCTCAGGCCCTGCCTGGCTGGCTGCTCTCTGGGTCCTGCCACTCAGCCAGTAGCGGAGGCCAAATCCTGAGGGGGTGGTGGGAGTCCCTGCCCAAGTTCTTCCACTCCGGCAGGCCTCTCAGCCAGGCCTCTGCCCAAGGGCCAGGGCAGGAGGTGGCCGCAGTGCCAGGCAAGGCTCAGGCAATCTTCCTCCCCAGGATGCAGAGCCCTGGGGAACTTCTCCTCGCTGCTCGCCATGGTCTCTGCCCTGCAGACGGCAGCCATCCTGTTCATGGACAGGACTTGGCAGGAGATCCGCAGGTGGGCCCCCTACTCCTCGGGAGATGCTTTGGGACCACACAGGGCAGCCATTGCCCACTTCAAACTCTGGCCTACAAGGTGGGCTGGGGAAGCCGGCTGGGCGGGTGCTACCTTGGCTCAGCTAGGGCAGTCCTGGGCCGGCGTATGGCAGCTCCTTTCCGCCTGATTCTCCCGACACAGAATGGGTGCTGTCGCACAGACACATGGGCACATGCACACACGCGGGCACAGGAGCTGTGCAGCGTGTCTGGTGGCCGCACATCTCTTT
>NW_012267334.1:2008527-2019956 GCF_000151885.1 Dipodomys ordii | reverse complement strand
GGGGTGTGGCCCAAGTGCTCCAGTGCTCGCTGAGCAAGCCAGGGAGCAGGAATGTGGCCTGGGTGCCAACCTTAGTACAGGCCAAATACACAAATGAGAGGTCAGGTGTTCCCTGCCCGGTTCCTTGGTTTCCCAGAAGCTAGTAGGAGTTGTTTGTTTCATGGCTGGAGGAGTAGGAAACAGTAAGGTAAAGGTAGACCAGTAGTACAGGGAGTTAAAAGGACTGATTTTGGGGCCTCAGCCAATCACAGGTGGTGGTGTGTGTGGTGTTCAGTAAGCCTTTCCAAGAAGGCCTGTTAGCCGTATTTGAACTCTTTCTCTCCCTCTCTCCGTCCTTCCCTCCCTCCCTCCCTTCTTCCCTCCTTCCCTCCCTGCCTTCTTCCCTTCTTCCCTCCCTGCCTTCTTCCCTCCTTCCCTCCCTCCCTCCCTTCTTCACTCTTTCTCTTTCTCTCCCTCCCATCTTTCTTTCCTTCTTTCTTTCCTTCCTTCCTTCCTCCCTTCCTTCCTTCCTTCCTTCCTTCCTTCCTTCCTTCCTTCTTTCCTCCCTTCCTTTCTCTGTCCTTCTTCCTTTCCTTTCTTCCTTTCTTTTTTCTTAGGCTGGGACTTGAACTCAGTACCTGACGCTTTTGCTCCTTCCCTAGCACTCTCCTAACTAAGCCACGCCTCCAACCCCAATATTCCAACTCTTAACCATGAAAACTCCTGACTTTCGAAGCTCAGTGACCAGCGCTGGCCCAGCATGCGCAGGTTCCTCACAGGAAGTCAAAGGAAAGAGATGCCAGGAGGAGGTGAGGGAAGGCAGGGGAGCAGCTGAACTTCCCACTCTGTGTTTCAGGAAAATTGAAGCACTACTTGCTTCACCCCGGAACCCTTCTCCTGATGACTCTCGCTCTGGTCTTCTTCAGGTAAGAAGCTGGGCTTGGGAGCCGGGTGGGGCCCTGGGCTGCCTTCCACACCAGCAGGATGAGGGTGCTGCCACCCTCAGCTGGGCTCGATGGTGTGTCCAGCCTGTCCTGGCCTGTGCCCTTGGCCCTCACGGTGATGCCCATTTTCCTTCCACTTGGTCGGGGGGCTCTGGCTGGGTGGTTGGCCTGGGGAAGGGGAGGAAGGCCAGTCTGGGCAGAGGGTGGGGCCCGGGCAGGGACCCCTGCAGGCCTGCATCCTGAGCAGCTGTCTCTGCCCACTTCCTTCTCCTAGCTATGGGTTCTTGACCCCCAGCAGACAGGCACAGGGAGGCCTGGGAGCTGAGTCCAGGTGAGTGAGGCTGAGGGATGGAGGAGGGGCCTGCGAGGTCTGTGCTGGGAGCCTGACCTGTGTGTCCCACCGAGCAGCCTTTGTCACCTCAGTTGCCCTAATGCGTCGCCTGCCTGTCCCCCTTTGTCCTCAGCTCCCATCTGACCTCCAGCTCTGACCCTGGGCTCCCCTGGCTCTCTGTGCCCTCCACCTGAGGAGCCTGTTGAGAGCATGGCTTTGCCTTCCACCCTCCTGCCTCACCCCTGCACCAGGTGGTGCCCAGGTCCTCATCTGCCTGTCCATGTCTCCCACATCCGTGGGCTTCTCTTTGCCTTCTCAGCCCTGCGGTGTCAAAGCTGTTCTGTGTGTGGGGAGGGGGCTGGGCACCCCCGCCCATGCCTGATCTGAGCAGTGGGACTTCCCCTGCCTTTGCTCTGCCTTCCTCTCCTCCTGCAGTCAGCGAGACCACGGGGCTCAGCTCACGCGAGCTCAGCACATGCAATGTCTGCTTCCTTGAACCAGCTGCACTCAACTGACTTTTTTTTTTAATTACAAAACATTTTTGCCTGGTCAAGGCTCATACCTGTAACCCTAGCTACTCAGCAGCCTGAGATCTGAGGATTGTGGTTCAAAGCCAGCCTTGGCAGGAAAGTCCCTGAGACTGTTATCTCCAATAAACCACCAGAAAAACTGCAAGTGGCGCTGTGGCTTACGTGCTAGAGCGCTAGCCTTGAGCTGAAGAGCTGAAGGACAGCGCCCAGCCCCACAACTGACAAAAACAAAACAAAAACTTTTTTAAAATTTTAAAACTGGTTATTATAAAGGAATGTAGAGAGGAGTTACAGTTAAATAAGTCAGATAATGAGTACATTTTACTTTGGGCAATGTCACCCCTTCCCTCTCTGTCTCCCTGACTTTCCCTCCCGTCCCCACCCACAAGTTGTAGAGTTCATTCTCAACACAGTGTCCAGTGAGTACCACTGCTGCATTTGTTCACCCTTTGTCCCTCCACTTCTATGCCCCCTTTTCCCTCCCAAAGACAGATAAATGAATAAATAAGACAAAAACAAAACAAAACCAGCAATGAAGAAATAAACCTCTTGTTTCCATTTCCTGGAGTTCATTTTGATAAACATTAGTTTATCTGATCAGATGCACATAGGCATTGTGCCTTTGTGTTCACCTGACTTAAAGAGGAATACTCCCATGCTGGTGTAACTAGGACTCAAACATCGTGTGTGTGTGTGTGTGTGTGTGTGTGTGTGTGTGTGTCTGTCTGTCTGTCTGTCTGTCTGTCTCCATCTGTGTCTTTGGGCATGTGCATGTGGCAGTACTGATGTTTGAACAAGGGGTTTAAGCACTGTCCCTTAGCTTTTTCACTCAAGGCTAGCTCACTTCCACTTGAACTACAGCTCCACTTCTGGGTTTTGGTGGCTAACTAGAGATAAACATCACACAGACTTTCCTGCCCAGGCTGTGTTTGAACTGCGATCCTCAGATCTCAGCCTCCTGAGTAGCTGTGAATTCAGGCATGAGCCACTGCACCAGCAGGTTTTGCCCTTTTGTGAGTGGCGTGATTTTGTCACCTGTGTCATCAGGGTTCATCCCTGCTGCAGCCTGCACTGCGCTTCCCTGCCCTTTCCATGCCGGCTCCCTACTCCCAGAGCCATCACGGGAAGAAAATGATGGCTGCTGCAGGCTCTGCCCTGTGGGCTCCTCATCTGTGGGGTCCGCTGCTCCCAGTGTCACAGGCCTGGCATGGACAGGGTTTCCTGCCACCATTGAGGCTGGTCTCTGACACCCTGAGACAGGGAGCTTGGGCTCTGGGTGCCACAGAAAGTGCCACAGGCCAGTCTGAGGCCCAGGAGAGCTGGTGTGGGCATCTGATGGTTCCCTGGGGCAGAGATTGCTGCTCAGCCCCCCCCCCGCCCCTCCCAGATTTACAGGAGCCACTAGGCCCCTCCCAGCCTGCAGCGTGGGTCCACCAGCCCTGTGATCCTTGGGTGTTTGGTTCCTCTCCCACATTGCAAAGACAAATTAGAGACTGGAAGCCTCATGCCTCAGCCCCTCCACCAGCTCTGGCTCTGGGTGATGTGGGGTGTAGCCCACACAGCCGGTGAAAGATGGCTCCCCACACCCCACAGCCCCATGGGACGAGGGTCCCAAGTGACTCCTGAGCACACTTGTGTTTTGGTTTTCAGGATGGTGTATCCCCAGCCGATGGCTCTGACACCCGCGTGAGTAAATGGACTGACACTGCAAGGCGTGCAGGGGTCTGTGGGAAAGATATGCACAGGCAGTTTGTTTGGGCTGGCTTGTGGCTTGGCTACCATGCCTGAAGCCTCCACAGGGCAGGAAAAAGCAACACACAAACGCTCAAGATTTTCCTGGATTAGTGTTCAATGTCCTGTTTCCTGTTTTTTTTTGTTTATTTTGTTTTGTTTTGTTTTGTTTTGGAGGTTGACCTGAGGACCCCAGAGGATCTTTTCTGTTTCTTTGACTTGAGTTCCTGGCAGAGTCACGGGTTCCCTAAGGGGTGCTGGGTGGGGTGAGGACCACTCCAAGCCTTGCCAGCAGATCTCAGCTCCTTCTGCTGCAGCAGGGCTGGCATTCGGGGATGCTGCTGCCTGGTCCCCTCGAGTCTGATTTGCCTCTGGTTGGTCTCGTGGTGACAGCCAGGTCTGCCTGTGGGAGGACGGAGGCAGCCGGGGAGAGGGCAGGTACGGCGGTGGGCACACAGTGCACACCGAGTGTGGCTCTTTCTCTGTGCAGTAGGAGAGACGTCCTTGTCCTGACGCCATGGCTGGCTCCCATCATCTGGGAGGGGACCTTCAACATTGACATCTTGAATGAGCAGTTCCGGCTTCAGAACATCACCGTGGGATTATCCGTGTTTGCTGTCAAAAAGTAAGAGATGGCGCAGGGTGGAGGGCGGAGGCCTGGGGACACCCAGATCTGTCCTGTGTTCAGGCCATGGTGGAGGGTGGGGGGAGATGGAAGGATGGCTGTGAAAGTTCCTTCACTCCGTGACCTGCCTGGACCCCGGTGGCTCAGCCGCTAGTCGAGTGCAGTGCCATTTCCCCTGACAGCTGGTGCCCTGTCTCCTCCCTCTATCCCCTCTACCAGGGGTGTCTGCACCCCCTCTGCTAGAGGAGGCAGCGGGAGAGGAGGGAGGAGCCTGGCTTCCTCTGGGAGCAGCAGGAGCATGGTGCCGGCCAACCGGGGGCCGCTGCTGTACTCTGTGATGCCAGGCAGGGCTGAGGCGACAGTCTGTAGACCATCCATCTGCAGGCCTCTGTGGGTGGCAGCCCATCTGACCACCCCAGGGGTGCTGGTGGGACCAGCTGGGTGGGAGCTAGTGAGCAAGCTGCCTCAGGCCCAGCTGCCCTGTGGGAGGCTGTGGAGAAAGGCCTGGGTGCAGGAATGGGCCGTGGGGTGGAGATGGAAGCTGGTGCCCACCACAGAGCAGCAGCAGTGTGCAGAAGGACCCTAGGACAGCCGTAGGCTGCCACCCCCTTACCAGCTGGGACTTGAGGCGGTGGTGGCTGGCGGGAGGCTCTCAGAAGGGCACAGATGCAGCATGAGCACTCTGGTCCCACTGCCGGGGACTAGAGCAGCCCCCAGCACAAAAGCCCTGCTGCCACGTATGGGCACGCTGTCTCCCTGGGACCCGGTGCGGGCCCAGCAGACACCAGCAGGTGCTGAGCCCGAGGGAAGGCGGCCGGACACCCCACCGCTGTCAGCTGGGGCTGAAGCCTCGGTGGCTGCGCTTGGTGCCGAGAAGGATTCACTGAGGAGTCCGTGCCATGTGGGTACGAAGGGTGAGCGTGGGCAGCAAGTGGAGAGCCCTGTCCCGTGGCAGGGGCCGAGGCTCTGGGCAGCCTCGAGGGGGGACCGGCCATGAGGCAGGCGGAACCTTCCTGAGCTACAGCTCTTGCTCTTGGATCTAAGGCCCGGGTGTGGGCAAACGCTGGTGGGTCTGCCCCTTCTTCCTCAAGTGCCCATCTGCCTGGCCTGCCTGCCCTTCGGAGTCCCGCTCCCTGTGCTTCCTGAGGATCCAAGGCCCCTCTTAGGTCTACCAAAGGTTTACTGAGGCCATTGTCTGAAGGCTACTTCATGCTGTGAAGGAAGGGCTGGGTATAGAGACTCTTCCTTCCCTAAGATGGGGCTGAAGGACAAGTCCACAGGAGGGGAGACAGTATGCAGACCTAGGGACCCTGGACAGCTGTCCTGGAGTCCCAGGGTCCCCGGCCAGGTGTCCTGGAGTCCCAGGGTCCCCGGCCAGGTGTCCTGGAGCCCCAACGTCCCCAGCCAGGGGTCCTGGAGCCCCAGGTGTCCAGGAGTGTGGCAAAGACACATTTAGGATCCGGGTGCGTCGCTCAGTCTCGCATGGGCCGCAGAACGGTGGGGCCACAGGAAGCCTCCGGCTCCGGCTCAGGTCTGCTGTGGACTGTGGGGTGCTGGTGGTCGCCATCTCTGACAGAGCAGGGTGATTGGCAGGAGAGGGTGGGGTTCCGCTGGACCCGGGTGGGTTCCGACTCAGGGCCAGGCCACACCTCCCCCACCGCTCTTCCTCCCTTGCAGGTACATGACCTTCCTGAGGCTGTTCCTGGAGTCTGCGGAGCAGCACTTCATGGTGGGCTACCGCGTCACCTACTACGTGTTCACCGACCGGCCCGCAGACGTGCCCCAGGTGGGGCTCGGGCCGGGGCGGCGGCTGGCGGTGCTGCCCGTGCGCAGCTACCCGCGCTGGCAGGACGTGTCCATGCGCCGCATGCAGATGATCAGCCAGTTCTTGGAGCAGCCCTCCCGGCAGCAGATGGATTATCTGGTGTGTGCCGACGTGGACATGAAGTTCCAGGACCACGTAGGCGTGGAGATCCTGACCCCGCTCTTCGGCACCCTGCACCCCGGCTTCTACACGAGCAAGCGCAATGCCTTCACCTACGAACGCCGGCCCCAGTCCCAGGCCTACATCCCCCACGACCAGGGGGACTTCTACTACTTGGGGGGCTTCTTTGGGGGGTCCGTGGCGGAGGTGCACCGGCTCACCAAGGCCTGTCATGAGGCCATGGCGGTCGACCGGGCCAACAACATCGAGGCTGTGTGGCATGACGAGAGCCACCTGAACAAGTACCTGCTGCTCCGCAAGCCCACCAAGGTGCTGTCCCCGGAGTACCTGTGGGACCTGCACATGCTGCCCTGGCCCTCCGTCCTGAAGAAGCTGCGGTTTGTCGCTGTACACAAGAATCACCAGGAAATCTGGAACCGCTAGCGGGACTGGAGGGCGGTGGTCAGCGACGCCAAGGGCATGCAGCCCGAGCTGCACTGGAAGGCTTTTAGAGAAAAGGCTTAGTGCCCAACCTTCCTTTGACACTGGAAGTTGCTGAAGCTCCCCTCCCCCATCTCCCCACCTCCATCTCCCCTGTCCTCCCAAGGCCAGCAGGCAGGCCAGGCACCAACTGCTACAGAGACAGGCCTCTACTCAGGTGCAAGTCGGGGCCTCTAGGATGGATGACCTTGCCATGGGCCCCCACTGTGAGTCCTCGGCTCTCGAGGCAGGTGGTCACAGCCCCTCCACAGAAGATGGATTAAGTCAGGGGCTGAAGAGCCTGGGGCTGGGCCGTCTTCAGCTTCAGGCTGTTTTCCTGCTCCTCTCTGAGTTCTGGTTGCAGAGCAGATGCTGGAGGATGTCCTTCCTGCCATGCTGTGTGGGGAGGCTTCACGGTGAGGCTTTGGGTCAATGATGGCCTGGAGAGGCCATGGCCTCTGCCCACCCCTGAGGAGGCTGTAGCCAGCTGCCCCTGTCCCTTGGCCTGAACTCAGAGCCTGGATGCTGTCCCTGAGCTTTTGTGCTCAAGGCTAGCACCCTACTTTTTGACCCACTGCTCTACTTACATCTTTTTGGTGGTTAATTGGAGATAAAGAGTCTCATGGACTTTCCTTCCTAGGCAAGATTTGAACTACAGTCCTCAGATCTCAGCCTTCTGAGTAGCAAGGATTGCAGGCGTGAGCTACTGGTGCCTGGCAATATCTTGTTTTAACTTGGGGTTCTCTTGTGACATTTGATATGGAATGATTTTTCATAATTACTTACCATTTTTGACTTTGTGGGGGGTTCTAGAGATTAAACCCAACACCTCATGCTCGCTAGGAAAGATCTCTACCACTGGAACCATGTCTCCAACCCACCTCTGCCCAAGTTTTAGTTGGTTTGCTTTTTATCATTGGATTTGGAGAGTTCTTTGTATAATTTATACATGTTTTTATCATTCTTTGTTTAACATTTCTACATTTGGCTTGACTTTAATTCTTAATAAAATCTTTCATCAAACAAAATGGCATTTTTTGTTTTGTATCATTTTGTTTTATTTTATGGATCCTGGGGCTTAAACCCTGGTTCTGGACACGGTTCTTGAGCTTTTGTGTTGCAGACTACTGTTGTACCAAGTTTGGCACAGCTCTACTTTCAGCTTTCTGTGGTTAATTGGAGATAAGAGTCTCATGGAACTTTCTTGCTGACTTGGCTCCATACTGTGGTCCTCAAATCTCAGCCTGTGGTCCACCGATACCTGGCTAGAATTATTGCATTAATTTTTGTGCCAGTATTGGAGCTTGAACTCAGGTCCTCCAGGTCTCAATTTGCTTTTTCACTCAAGGCTAGTACTCTGCCACCTGAACCACACCCCCACTATTGTTGTTTTGCTGGATGAATAGAGATAAGAGTCTCATGGACTTTCCTGGCATACACTGTGATCCTCAGATCTCAGCCTCCTGAGTAGCTGAGATTACAAGTGTGAGTTCATCAGTACCTGGCTAGTGTTTAATGAAATTTATCAGTTATAGTTTGGGAGTTGTACCTGAGACAGCACTGCCAAGGTCACTTAGTCAGAAGGTCATCTTGTGACACCTTCTAGGAGTTGATTCATGAGCAGGTGTCTGTCCTGCTGTGAGGTTTTTTTGTTTGCAAAGTGTGTGTGTGTATGTATGTTTGTGTGTGTATATGTATATGTGAGAGACAGAGACAGAGAAACAGAGAGACAGAGAAAGAGAGATGCTTGAGGACTCCATGTTTATCCACGCCTTCCTCAATACCTACAGGGAGGTGGCGGACACCCCGCAGGTCCTGGACCTGCTGTTCACAAGGTGAGCGCCAACTCCAACCGCATGGGAGCCCTCACCTGCAGTGGCAGCCTTGCAAATGGAGCTGGCAAGTGGGGTGCTCACAGAAACTCGTTGGTTGGCGCTTGCCAGTGCGTGGAGAATCACATAGGGAGGTCACAGGCTGGCACCATGCAGGGTCCCGTCCAGGACTGTGGGCCATGCTTGTGACTCTGCTTCTCTGAGGCCGCAAAGCAGTGTGTCTGCTTGGCCAGAGGGAAACCATTCTCTCTGTGAGGAGGGACCCAACCTAGGTGTGGACACAGGAGGGCTGGCGGGGCAGAGGGAGGGCGTCTGGGCTGCCAGGATCATCAGGCAGCAGCGGCTTGTGCGCATTATGGCACATAGGAAGGAGCTCCAGGGTTAGGGCCGATTTCCAGGCCCTGAGCAGAGTGGAGAGAGAAGAGCGGGAAGCTGCCGGCTGCCCCGGGCTGGCCAGTGACACTCAAATCCTCACCAGGTTCAGCACATGTGAAGTGCCCATGGACCCCTCCGGACAGACGGACACCCTCGCCCACTCCTGCGAGGATGTCATCCCTCGGGACCAGCTCTGTCAGTGAGTGGGCTTTGGTCTCCTTGGAGGGCGCGTGGCTCCACAGACAAAAATGTGAGTGTTAGGGCACTGGTGGGAGGGCTGGGCCAACTCCGGAGCCCTCAGCTCTTGTGCTTGTCCCTAGAGCCTTGAGCTGTGGGGCTTCTTCTGGGGCAGGAGGAGGACAGCAGGCTGGAGGGGTTGTTTTGAGCAGGAGTGGAGGCTGGGACTCAGGTCTGAGCCCCCTGTCTATCCACTCCCCCCCTCCACCGGACCATCCATCATCTGCACAGCCTTTGCCCTGCGGGCTTCTGCCAGCACACCATGATTCCCATAGTAGTGCCAGGTTCATCTGTGCTAGGTCACAGCCCTCAGCAGGTGTGAGGCGTGTGTGTCAAAGCGCAGGGCCCTGCTGTGGCACCCACACACAGAAGGAGAGCAGTGTTGATGTAGCCAGACCACGCAGTGGGGCCCATGGGGAATGAGGCAGCAGACTCCGCACAGAGGTGCAGCAGAACCCTATGCGTGCCAGGCTGGACAACAAGCCGTGTTGCTGACCAGTGTGTAGAGGCCCAGGGGAGCGAGGAGGAAGGGGCTGGAAGGTGCAGAGGAGGACAGAGCTGCTGGCCCAGCATTTGGTCGTGGATCTCTCCCTTGAGTTTCTCTTCAGGGCTTTCCTGGGCCAGCCTATCACTGGTGCCACAGCCCCAAGGTGCTGGTGTTGGGTGTGCTGGTCTCTGCAAGGACCGCCACCATCACAGGGGCGAGAGGGAGACCAGGGGCCATGCTGGCCTGGAGTCCGAGTCTGCTCCCCACCCATCTGTCCCTAGTGCCATCATGTGCCTCCTGGGCTCCTGGCTGGACTTGCATCCGGAGGACTTCCTGGTCCCCGCACAGCTTCCCTGCCTCCAGCGCCTCCTGACTCACCTGAGGCTGCATATGCCGGACTCTGACATAGAGCGCCATGTCTCCCATGTCCTTGCACAGCTGGGGATCAAGACACACAGCCAGGGCGAAGCTACGGGTGCGGAGCCTGGGCCTGAGACACAGCCCGTGCAGGGGTGTAAGGGGCAGGGCAGCCCTGGGAGGAGGCTCCCAAACTCGCCATGGGCCAGCAGCCAGAGGAGCCTGAGGCTGACGGTGGGCTCAGGAGGGAGGTTGAGCTCCATCAGAGACTGTGGCCGCCAGGCCAGGGGGAGGAGCAGCATGGGGTTCCCAGGTGGAGGCCCCTGCGGCCTCGAATGTGGCCTGCAGTCCTGGAGGAGCCAAAGCTCCCTGTGTGGAGGAAGAGCCGGCTTCCACGTCAGCTCTGGAGCCGAGTCCTGAAGGGGCCAGAGCAGCCAGGGGAGGAGCAGAGTCACCTGCCAGCTTGACTTCAGCGCTCAGCGCCCAGGGAGCAGCAGCGGCCGGAGCTCAGCTGGAGCCCCATTACACCATGCCCAATGTGGAGGAAACAGCAGTGTCTGCTGAGGAGATGGAGCCACGGGACAGCTTGGCTCCTGTGCTGGGGCCCCAGCGAGCAGCAGAACCTGTTGCTGGGGAAGAGCCAGTGTCCATCTCAGCTCCAAGTCCAGAACAAGCCACCTTCAGTGCAGACCCCCAGATGCTTCTGCACTTGGCTGAGCTGCTTTCCCTAATTGGAGCGCCAGCTGTGCTGCTCTCGCTGGTGGCAATTGTAGTTGTACTGTTGTGGATGGTCAGAGAAGTAACATCTATGCCTCTGGAGGGCAGTGATGACGGAGCTCCACCGAGGAGCACTGACAGCAAGCCGTGTGCCACCTCGGCTGCCAGTCTCACTCCCCGAGAAGCCAGCTTCAGAGCTGAGCAGGAGACGTTTGTCACCTTGGTCCAAATCCTGTTTCTTGCAGGAGGAGCTTTATTTTATCTAGGGGTACTAATGCTGGGTTTTTGTGCAGTAAGAGCACTAGGCCCTTTCTCAGGCTCCTGGCCATTGTGCCCCTTGGCTGAGGGGCACAGCGCTTCGCTTGCAGACAGGGAGCCCAGCTTCACCACAGCACCATGTCTTAATCTCCAAGGAGTAGCCTCCATTGGGGAGCTGGATGTGCTTGTCACCTTGACACTGCTGCTCTACTTCACAGGAGCACCACCTCTGCTGCTCTTTCTCATCGCAGTATCCACTCTGTGGCGCTGTGTGGGGAGAGCACTAGGTGCTTGTGCACAGTCCCAGCCATCCTCCAACTTGGCTGTGGTGCACAGTGGTCATGGAGCACCAGCCTCCAGGGCTGCCGCAGAGCCACCTGTCACCTTGGCTCCAGGGGTCAGTGCTAGACAGCCAGACTCCAGGGCGGAGCTGGAGGTTTATCTGCCCTTGGTAAGAAAGATCTTTGTGGCCATAATACCAATTGTTCCCCTTTGTGTTGGAGCAGCATTAGTACTGGGGCTGTACCACCTAGAAGCAAGAGCACCCCAAAGACCAGCAGGGAGTGCTGAGGCAGAGCCAGCCTCTACTTGTGCTGGTCTTCTCCGTCCCACCCAAGTCAGC
>NW_012267334.1:1995922-2004652 GCF_000151885.1 Dipodomys ordii | reverse complement strand
CTAACAAAGATGCAGAGCGGCTGGGGCTGAGGTCCCGGGCTGGCATTTGAGCTGCCAAGGAGAAAGAAATGAAGGAGGCCAAGGTCTGAGGAGGCCCTGGCCCCACATGCCAGTCAGGCCAGCAGCACTGGTGGCAGGCAGGCAGGCAGGCAGGCAGGCAGTAGGGGAAGCAGGGAGGGAGGGAGGCAGAGGAGGAGGCAGGGAGGGTGGTAGGGTGGTAGAGAGGCAGACAGGTAGGCAGGGAGCCAGCCAGGCAGGGAGGCAGGGAGGTAGGCAGGCAGGGAGGCAGGGAAGGAGGGAAGCAGGCAGGCAGGCAGGGAGGCAGGGGGGAGGCAGGCATGGAAGCAGGGAGGCGTGGAGGCAGGCATGGAGGCATGGAGGGAAGGCAGGGAGGCAGCCAGGCAGGGAGGCAGACAGGACACCCCAGGTTCCCTAACCAGACAAAGCTTGCAGATGAGGAAGCAGGCAGAGTGGAGGCCAGATCCCCAGGTGAGATCCCACAGCAGTGAGTGCTGGAGCAGAGCCTAGGCTAGACTTGGCCTGCCTAGGGTTGGGCGCTGGGGCTGGGCCAGCGGCCATGTCAGTCCCAAAGGGAAGACATTGGCAGTAGAAAAGAGGACAGTACAGAGCCCTTGCCAACACCAGCCTCCATCCTGGCAGACTTGCATGTTTGCTGAGAAGGGGAAGCAGCTCAATCCAAGCCCAAGGAGGTTGCAAAACACGGTGAGTGACTAGCACCTAGGCCAGGTTGCCTGAGAGAGAAGAGGCGCAGCCTGGCCTGGCTCTGTTCACCTTCAACCTCACTCCCAAAGGGGCCCAAGGACAGGGAGGATTCTCACCTGGGCAGAGGAGGAGCCTGGGAGCTAGCTGCTGGCAGTGGGGAAGGAGAAAGTGGAGACAGCAGAGCTGGGCTTGGCAGAGTCTAGAGGATGATTGTGGGCACAGGTGGCCTAGGTCACTTTGGGATCTGCATAGGCCAGAATAAGATTGAACCTAGGTCTGTTTGCAGTTCCAGGCAGTGGGAAGAGGCTCTGGACAGAGGTGGCCTGAAGTTCCCCAGGACACTGTGCCGTGGAAAGCCCTGTGGGGCTGAGAGCTGGCTGAGAAGCCCTGGAGACTGGGAGAGGGGTGGGCCCTGGCCTTTGCCCATCCTCCACCCAAACCAACAGGTGCTGACCACAGCATCGTTGCCTACCTGGGCATCTTCCTTGTGGACATCATGATGTTGGACACCGCATATCAGAACGTCCAGGAGGTGAGTAGCCAGGGCCAGATGGGGCCTGGTGCTGCAGGAGAAAGTCCCCTGGGAGTCCTGAGCTCCGGCCCTCCTGACAGCCCAAGGTCATTTCACACTCAGTCCTCACCCCCGCTGACCAGGTGCCGCCCAGGGCTGCCTGTCCTCGGCACTGTGCACATAGAGCACAGCTTGTCCTTCAAGTCCTTCCACAGAGGACGCGGGAACCAAGCCAAGTCAGGCTTTCCCAAGACAAGCAACCTGAGGCCCAAGAGAGGCCTTTTCACCTGAAGCCACAACCTCCCTCCTAGCCTCAGAGTGTTTAGACCACAGTCCCTGAACCTCACCTCACTCGGGGTACCCAAGCCTCCTCTGAAAGGGGCCCTTTTCCCGCATATGCAGGCGGGATCCCCTGGACAGAGGAGGGCTGGCCAGAGGTCAGAAGGGAAGAGGGGCCCCATTCTAACTGCATTGCCCTCTGCCTTTTAGGAAAGAATGGTGTTGAGGAAATGTTTGAAGGTGAGTGGCAGCTGCCAGACAGGACAGGGTGGGTGGGAGCTGCCTGGAGGTCCAGTCAGGCCTGCCCAGCTGAGCTGTGTGCATGGGTGCAATGGGTAGAGAGTAGGTCCCATCCCCAGGCAGGGTGGGTGTGGGTGGCATGTGGGACAGCTCCCAGGGCAGGACTGTGAGGCCACGGCTGTGAGATCCCGCAGAGGCCTGGGGGTCCTCAGTGGAGGGTTGTGTGGCAGAGCACGCAGAGGAGGTGGGTCCCTCCCAGCCAGCCTAGCCCTGCGCAGGCCAGCCCAGCCCTGTCCCTGCCCTGCTGCTCTCCCTGGCCAGGAGAATGAGTCATGGAGCTTCGGAAGAAGCTGCAACAGCGTTGCAAGTATTGTCACCTTGGAGCCGATGAGGCCTTTCTTGCCTGGTTCAGGGGGCTGGAGCGGCTGAGCAAGGATGCCAGGTGGGTTGGCAGACACTGGGGCAAGAGCGGGGCCTGCACTAGGATGCAGTACTGAAGGCCTGAGGCGTGTCCCTGTGTGTGGGGGACCCCATAGAGTCTCTGGGTGTCCTGATGCAGGGTGGTGGCCAGGCTCTCAAGTCCATCCGATTTGGGCATGGACTTGAGCAAAGCACTTGGTCACCTGACCACCACCTCTTGTTTTAGCTACACACTGTCCTGTGCACTGGAGCCCCAGAGGCCGACTGAAAGTAGCAGCTTTCCTGGCAAGAAGCGCTCAGGCTTTGGGAAGGCTGGGAAGCAGTAAGGGGCTGGGCCCTGGAGGGCAGGGGCCAGGGAACACGCTGGGCTGGGATGCCGCAGCTGACAGCTGATGCTGACTTGTGCACTGACAGCAGCCCTGTGGCTGGGCTCAGAGGCCTCGGCTCTCTGGGCCTCGCTGTCCTCCCCTGGCGTGTGTGTGGGATCCATCCCTCAGGCAGGGGCCAGGTTTGGGAAAGTGGTGATGGCCCAAGATCCTAGACGGGAGCAGCAGGCTTGCAGGAATTGGGGAGCAGGAGCTGGGGTGCCCTGGGCATTCCTTTCAAGAGGCCGGCTTTTCCTGACAACCCTGACCTCCTTTGCAGCGGCTGCTCCCAGCCCACATCACGGGAGCAGCTCAAGTGGGGCCCTGCCAGCAGCAGCAGCAGAAGCAACGGCAGCAGCGGGGACTCCACTGAAGGAGCCTCAGACAGCAGCACCAAGGGCGCTGTCCTGCTCCGGAAGGGCAGTCCTGGTCCCCCTGCCCCTACACAGGAACCTTGGGGGCCAATCCTCCCAAGAGCAGGACGAGGTGCCAGCCTGCCCCTCTGGCCTATCCCACCTCATCCACTGGAGGGGCAACCAAGAGGCCCGGGAAGTCCAGCGCCTGCTCACTCACCAAGACTCTGGAAGGTCCTAGAGCTGCCTTCCTGGCTGGGGCACCCAGCTGTCGAGGCTGTCCCTGCAGGTCAGGGCCTGCGATGCCCCATGCCCTCCAGGCACATGGGGGATGGCCGTGACGTGCAGCAGCCCAGCCTTCCCTTCAGCCTCAGACACAGCCAAGGCCAGCACAAGATCCAGACAGAGCTGGAGCTTGCGAGTGGGACACAGGGGCTGTCTGTGGGCTCTGTGAGAGCAGCAGCTGGGAGACTCCAGGGTCATCAGGATGAGCCTGTATGAGCACACAGGAAACGAGTACCAAAGCATCCTGGTGAGTCGGCAGTGGGGGTTCCCTGGCGTCCTTACCCAGCCAGGACACAGCCCTGTGGTGTCTTCCAAGTCCTTTCCCTTCTCTCTTACAGATCCCCTCCAGTAGGGGGGTGAAGAACACAGCATGCCTCAGGCAGCAGGCAGGGCTCAGAGCTACACCTGACCACAGGCAGGCAGGCAGGTAGGCAGGGAGGCTGGAGGCTGGAAGGCAGTCAGGGAGGTAGGTAGGCAGGCCAGCAGGCAGGGAGGGAGAGAGGCAGGATACCCAGGTTTCCCTAACCCCTTCAGGCAAAAGTTACACATGAGGAAGCAGGCAGAGGGGAGGGCAGCTCCCAGGTGAGATCCCACAGCAGTGAGTGCTGGAGCAGAGCCTAGGCTAGACTTGGCCTGCCCAGGGGTGGGCTCTGGGGCTGGGCCAGCGGCCATGTCAGACTCAAGGGGAAGACACTGGCAGTAGAAAGGAGGACAGGACAGAGCCTTTGCCAACACCAGCCTCCATCCTGGCAGGAGACTTGCATATTTGCAGAGAAGGAGAAACAGCTCAATCCAAGTCCCAGGAGTTTACAAAAGACGGTGAGTGACTACGACATAGGCCAGGTTGCCGGAGAAAAGAGACACAGCCTAGCCTGGCTCTGTTCACCTTCAACCTCACTCCCAAAGGGGCCCAAGGAGAGGGAGGATTCTCACCTGGGCAAAGGAGGAGCCTGGGGAGCTAGCTGCTGGCAGTGGGGAAGGAGGAAGTGGAGGCAGCAGAGCTGGGCTTGGCAGAGTCTAGAGGAGCGGGGTGGGCAGAGGTGGCCTAGGTCACTTTGGGATCTGCATAGGCCAGCCTAGGATTAGACCTGGAGCCATTTGCAGTCCCAGGCAGCGGGAAGGAGCTCTGTACAGAGATGGCCCAAAGTTTCCCAGGACACTGTACCATGGAAAGCCCTGTGGGGCAGAGGGCTGGCTGAGAAGCCCTAGGGACTGGGAGAGGGGTGGGCCCTGGCCTTTCCCCATCCTCCACCCAAACCAACAGGTGCTGACCACAGCATCATTGCCTACCCGGGCATCTTCCTTGTGGACATCATGATGTTGGACGCCGCATATCAGGACGTCCAGGAGGTGAGTAGCCAGGCCAGATGGGGCCTGGTGCTGCAGGAGAAAGTCCCCTGGGAGTCCTGAGCTCTGGCCCTCCTGAGAGCCCCAAGGTCATTTCACACTCAGTCCTCACCCCCGCTGACCAGGTGCCGCCCAGGGCTGCCTGTCCTCGGCACTGTGCACATAGAGCACAGCTGAGCCTTCAAGTCCTTCCACAGAGGATGCGGGAACCAAGCCAAGTCAGGCTTTCCCAAGACAAGCAACCTGAGGCCCAAGAGAGGCCTTTTCACCTGAAGCCACAACCTCCTTCCTAGCCTCAGAGGGGTTAGACCACACAGTCCCTGAACCTCACCTCACTCGGGGTACCCAAGCCTCCTCTGAAAGGGGCCCTGCTCCTGCAAATTCACACGGGATCCCCTGGCCAGAGGAGGGCTGGCCAGAGGTCTGAAGGAGAGAGGGGCCCCATTCTAACTCCATTGCCCTCTGCCTTTTAGGAAAGAATGGTGTTGAGGAAATGTATGAAGGTGAGTGGCAGCTGCCAGACAGGACAGGGTGGGTGGGGAGCTGCCTGGAGGTCCAGTCAGGCCTGCCCAGCTGAGCTGTGTGCATGGGTGCAATGGGTAGAGAGTAGGTCCCATCCCCAGGCATGGTGGGTGTGGGTGGCATGTGGGACAGCTCCCTGGGCAGGACGGTGAGGTCAAGCGTGACTCAGCCAGCAGCGTGAACCTCACTGCAGGATCCTCAGACAACAGCACCAAGGGCGCTGTCCTGCTGCACATGGGCAGTCCCGCTCCCCCTGCCCCTCCACAGGTTCCTCGAGGGACAATCCTCCCAAGACCTGGACGAGGTGCCAGCCTGACCCTCTGGCCTATCCCACCTAGTCCACTGGAGAGGCAACCAAGAGGCCCGGGAAGTCCAGCACCTGCTCACTCACCAAGACTTAGGAAGGCCCTAAAGCCGCCTTCCTGGCTGTGGCACCCAGCTGTCGAGGCTGTCCCTGCAGGTCAGGGCCTGCGACACTTCGTGAACTCTGGGCACATCGGGGACGCTCGTGACATGCAGCAGCCCAGCCTTCCCTTTAGCCTCGGACAGCCAATGCCAGCACAAGACACAGACAGAGCTGGGCTTGCAAGTGGGACACAGGGGCTGTCTGGGGCCTCTGTGTGAGCAGCAGCTGGGAGACTCCAGGGTGGTCAGGGTGAGCCTGCCTGAGCACACAGAACATGTGTACCAAAGCATCCTCGTACGTAAGGCAGCAGGCCGGTCCCTGGAGTCCTCAACCAGCCAGGACACAGCCCTATAGCCACTCCATGTCCTTTCCCTTCCCTCCTCCAGGGTCCCCCCAGTAGGTGGGGGTATGTGTGAAGAACACAGCATGCTGCAGAGAGAAGGTAGCTCTCAGGTCTGTACCAGGACACAGTGAGACATGCAGGCAGGCCGGGAGGCAGGCAGGCAGGCAGGCAGGGAGGCAGGCAGGCAGGGAGGTATGGAGGCAGGCAGGCAGGGAGGTATGGAGGCAGGCAGGCAGGCAGGCAGGGAGGCATGGAGGCAGGCAGGGAGGCATGGAGGCAGGCAGGGAGGCATGGAGGCAGGCAGGCAGGCAAGCAAGAAGCAGGCCAGCAAGCAGGAGGTAGGGCAGCAGGTACAGAGTAGTGTTCCCAGTTCCCAGACCAGAATCTCAATCCAACCACACACTGGGCCCCCTGAGCAGCCCTGAGGGGAAGAAACAGGGAAAAGGGAGATGAGGTCCTGGCCCAGGACAGGCAGAGTCCACCTGGGACCTCTTCACTTTCCCCAAAGAAGGATGCCCTGAGACTGGTGTTTGCAGCAGGGGCTTAGCCGGATGGAAGTGATTTCCTGGGATGGAATGGGTGTCCCAGACAAGGCTTGGGGAGGCTGTGTTCCCAATGGAATGGTGGTTGGACCAACCAGCCAGCGCCACCTGGTGGCCTGGGAGTGAATCAGGACAGTGGAGTCTGGGTGGGGCTCAACCCAGAAACCTCAGAATAAGCTTGCCAGTGAACTGGCCCAGTGGAGAAGCCTCTTTCCTCTTGCAAGCCCTCCAGGGTGCCCGAATCATCTGTAGCCTCTCTTTCCTCATGCTTCTTCAGGGAGAGTCCAGGCCACACTGTCCTGCTCAGTCCCCTCCCAGCCACCAGCCACAAAGACTGATTAGACCACAGCAGGGAGGCTGTGTCCTCCTGTGTGCTCTGCTCAGAGCCTCAGGGCAGCTGCACAAGGCTGCAGCCGTGTCCTCCACCCCTGCAGCCTCCAGCCCAGAGCGGGCCTGGCTGCTAGGAGGCACTGCTTCCGGGCTCTGGGCCTCTTCCCTCCCTTGGGGTTGGGGAGAGTCTGGTGTGTGTCCTTTGGCCATGCACATGGATTCTGTGAGCCCGGAGACACCAGAGCTGAGCGAGATCCCGGCTGAGAGGAGGTGGCACACGGCTGAGGAGAGCGGGGCTGGGACTAGTCCAGGCCCAGGCCCATCCTTACCTCCCAGAGCCCTCGCTCAGCAAGGAAGAGTGCACACAGCCCCATGGCGCCATGTGTGACTCCTCTGCCGAGCACTGAGAGGGCTGCAGAGGATCCTTGGCACTGACTGGTGGGAAGGCAGGCACTCTAGACACTGGCCCTGATGGTTTCTTTCCTATTCTGCCCCAGGTGACCAACCAGGAGAAGACGAGGGCGTCATCCTCCAGGCCATGGAAACACTCTTGGCAGGGGGACCAAGATGGCGATGGGACAGAGGGAAACTCCACAGCCCTGTCTAACCAGAAAAAACGTTCCAGTTCCAACACTATACTTCTCCAAGAGACTGACAACAACAAAAAGATGAACACCCAGAGAAAAAGAGGAGGCAGAGAAAAATGAAAAAGAAAGAAAGAAAAGGAAGAATTTCAGAACAGAAAAGAGTGAAGACCCCTGCCCAACTCTTGCTGGCAGCACAGCGATGCCCCAAACCACGGCCAGCCCAGCCTAGCGGGGGATGTGGAGACCCCGGAGACACAGGGGTTCATCTGCAGATGGCCCACAGAAAACACGCCTGAGATACTGGTGCTGACCTGCTGATCACAGCAAACAAGGAAACCTCGGACCTGGGAGCCTGCACAAAGACCCCTCACCCACCCGTCACCCACTGAGCAGAGGGGCTGCATCCTGCCAAAGCCACTCAGCCCCACAGCCCCACAGGGGGAACCCCAGATCTACAGGAGTTTGCTCCCAGAATGCCAGCGCAGAAGCCCCTCAAGGGACTGGTGCTGATCCGGAGAGCGCAAACAGAGACAAACCTCAGCGCTCAGAACCTGCACTGAAACCTTCCCCTCACCCCTTGCCCAGAGGCCAGTGCAGCCCACAGAGCAGACTCTGACAGCAGCAACAGAAGCTGAGAAAGGAGAAACACTGATGCAGAGCGGCCACCGCCCAGCCCAGCCCACAAGCCTCTCAAATGGACACAGATGACAGATGACAATGGCAACCAGCTACCTGCATGGCACAGAAACAAGAGCTGGAGGGTTCCCCACGAGCGCGGGGTGAGGTCCCCGCAGGGGACAGTGCATCCCCCCTCAAGGGGATTGTGGGAACCCCAGATCTTGACCCACACCCCTGCCCCAACACCTGGACTACAGGTCCCACTAAAACTGGGAACTGCTTGAGAGATCCACCAGCTCATGGAGCACATCCAGCCGGCCAGGCTAGATCAAGAGAGCCCCTGGAAGGGAGTTTAAATGCCCAAGCCGGGAACAGCTCCCATGGGTCACCACAGCTAACAGCAGAAGAACCCGAACGGTGCACTTCAGGCTGCGTAACCCGGGCAGGAAACCCAGCAGCACAGGTCCACCTGGCGTGCCTCAGATGGGGGACCAGGGGCCAGGACAGGCCTGGGGATCAGGTGCCTGAGCAACACAACAAACTCCTCCTGATTGAAGTCAGAAGCTGAGCACAAGCCTCAGCAGACGGGGGAAAGCAGGGAACTGTGCCCCCTGGGAATTGCGCCTGTGACAGCAAAAGTCCTGTGTGTCCAGGGCAGGAAAACCAGAAGGCCAAACCCTGTCAGAACCTGACCCGTACATCCCAGGCCAGGGATTGGACAACTCAGGCCACCAGCACATGATAATAGAAGCTCAGGCTGTTAAGGTGGCTCAGCAGTAGAGTGCTTGCCTTGTGTGCATGAGGCCCGGGGTCCAATTCTGCGGGGAGCCGGCGCGAACGCCATGGCAAGGCGCCGCCC
>NW_012267334.1:1994756-1995872 GCF_000151885.1 Dipodomys ordii | reverse complement strand
CCCTGGTGCCCACCCCAGCTCTGGCACTGTGTGTTGGAGGAGCTGCAGCTCTGGTGCTCTACCTAATAGCAGCACCAGCATCCCAAAGACCAGCAGGGAGTGCTGCGATGGAGCCAGGTTCCACCGAGCCGTTGGAGCTCAGGCCTGAGGACCCAGCCGCCTCCGGGTGTGAGAGCATCTCGTCCCACCTAGATGCCAATGGTGGGCGTCCAGACCCCACCGGCTCTCAATGCTGAGATGGAGGCCCCTAGCGGCTCAGCTCCGCTGCTCCACCCGGAGCGAGCACCAGGCACCGGTGCTGCCATTGAGCCCGCAGTCCTCACCGGAGCACTCCTCCAACTTGGCTCCCTCTGCTTCTTGGTAATCTGAGCCGGATCGGGCATCCTTTCCAGCCCAAGAAGCTTGGCAACCTCCCGTGTTGCCCAGAGAGTGCGGGCAGTGTGGAGATACCTCCGGTCCTCTCTGTCCTTCCCCTCTGGGAGGCAGCGCTGGGCTGGGCAGAGCTGGGTATGGTGGGGGTGGGTTTCCAGTAACTTCTGCTTTCTGGGCCCCTGCTTCCTTCCCCTGGGGCCATGGTTTGTGGCCCCATCCGAGCTCCAGCATGCCTAGCACCTCGTTGTGTAGGGGCACTTGCTGAAGTGCAACCCTGAAGAGGAGCTGAGCCCCTGTCCCTCCCAGGAGCTGTGCGGAATCAAGCACTGGGCCAGACACAGGGGCAGCAGGGCGCAGCCCACCCTGTGGGCCAGTGGACCTGTGGAGCCGCATCGCTCTTTAGGCAGGCACCTGCTGTGCACCATGGCTGTCCAGGCCAGTCTTGGGATGGGCCTCATCCTAGGGCTAGGTCCTGTGTAAGTGGACCAGGAGACAGAAGTGAGGTGAATGGGCCAGGGCCCAAAGGGACGGCCTGGGATGTGCCGGTCTCTGGGAGGACTCAGAAGACTTAGGGAAAACAGTGCTCTCCTTGCCCACCTTGGAATCCAGATGGTCCCTTGGGGGCTGGGTGGAATGGAGGGTCAGCACCGCGGACCCAGAGCCTCCCAGTGGCTGCAGTGTCTTCCTCCGTGCTCTGAGCTCCATGCCCCGCTGTGGGCTCGGATGCGGGCCTGGGCCTGGGAC
>NW_012267334.1:1989525-1989937 GCF_000151885.1 Dipodomys ordii | reverse complement strand
GGGAACTGCCAGTGATTTAAAGCAGACAGCAAGAGCCCTAGCCCTAGCCCAGACTAGCAGCTGGAGGTCGGCCTCTCCTCAACAGAACTGAGACCAGGTACAGACTCTCTCAGCCAACCCAGGGCTGAGAATGAGCTTCTTCAATTGATCCAGGAACAAACCCAGAACCAAGCAAAGACAGCCACCTATTGACCAAAATAAAAATTTCAGATTAGGGGCTGGGAAGGTGGCTCAGTGGTAGAGCACTTGCCTTGCATGCCAGAGGCCCTGGGTTCAATTCCTCAGCACCACATAAGAAAAAAGCTGGAAGTGGCGCTGTGGCTCAAGTGGTAGAGCGCTAGCATTGAGCTGAAGAGCTGAGGGACAGCGCCCAGGCCCAGAGTTCAGGCCCCACGACCGAACCAAAAAAAAA
>NW_012267334.1:1986831-1989475 GCF_000151885.1 Dipodomys ordii | reverse complement strand
TGGGAAGGTGGCTCAGTGGTAGAGCACTTGCCTTGCATGCCAGAGGCCCTGGGTTCAATTCCTCAGCACCACATAAGAAAAAAGCTGGAAGTGGCGCTGTGGCTCAAGTGGTAGAGCGCTAGCATTGAGCTGAAGAGCTGAGGGACAGCGCCCAGGCCCAGAGTTCAGGCCCCACGACCGAACCAAAAAAAAATTCAGATTAACCAACAATCCCTGAATCCCCTTGCGAAAATGAAAGAGAAAAATTAAAGGATAGCAAGTTACCTCCAAAAGCCAGCAGCCACCCAGAGGAGAGCCCCAGTGGAAGCAAAGCAGGAATGGAAGAAAAATATTGTGTTCAAGAGATGCTGGAGGCAATGACTCAAGAATTAAAGAGAGAAATAGGTCAGAAGTTTAAAGAACACAGAAACGAAATACCAAAAGAGATGCAGGATTGCAAACAGGAGATGCACGCAAACATAGATGCAGTACACACCTCACTAAGAGGTGAGATTAACACTCTGAGAACCAACATAGAATCCATAAATGGATAAATTTCCTCCCTGCAAACCACAATGGAAGCCACAGTCAACAGAGTGAACAAAATGGAATTTAGAGTGCCAGATATGGAAGACAAAATGCAGCAACTGGGAAAAAAAAGTCACAGATCTGGAAAAATCACTTAAATTATGCCAAAGGGAAATCCAAGAGCAAGCAGACAGTACCAAGAAATTTAATCTTTGTATAATTGGAGAGGATGAAGGTGAGGAATATCAAAGCAAGGGAATGCAACACCTAATTCAGCAAGATTATCAATAAAAATTCACCCAACTTAAAAGAGAACATCTGACCTACATAACAAAAGCATATAGAATACCTAACAAGCAGGATTCCAGGAGAAACAATTCTAGGCACCTTATAGTAAAAATGATAGATCTGAAAAATAAAGAAACAATCTTGCATGCTGGAAAAAGAAAGAAGGAGCTATATTACAATGGAAAAAATCCGAATCACTGCAGATCTCTCCACACAGGCACTGAATGCAAGAAAGGCCTGGGAAAGTACGATCTGAGCCCTGAGAACCAATAACTGCCAGTCCATGCTGATATACTCAGCAAAACTAGCATTCACATTCGATGGAGAAACTAAAATGTTCAATACTAAAGGAAAATAAATGAATTCATAAACAATAAAGCAGCATTACAAAGAATACCAAGAGGGGGAACACAACCTGAAGAAAGCAATCAGGAACAGGGATCCTCATCAGACAGGTATTGCTAGACTTCCAAATTAGTAAGCACAGGGGGAAAGGACAGAAGGAAAACTTAAGAAAACAGGAAATGACAGGAAACACAATGCATCTCTCTATAATAACCATACATATTAACAGACTGAATTCACCATTCAAAAGCAAAAGAACTGCAGATTGGATCCAAAAACAAGACCCATCCATCTATTGCCTTCAGAAGACCCACCTTTCAGCCAAACATACAAATAAACTCAGAGTGAAGGGTTGGAGAAAGATCTACCAAGCAAATGCCCCCAGTAAGAAAGCAGGAGTAGCTATCCTGATATCTGACAAAATAAACTTTTCATTAAAATCAATTCAAAAAGACATGGAAGGAAAGTACATATTAATACTGGGAACAATCCAAGAGCAGGATATTACCATTATCAACTTATACTCCCCAAACATTGGAACACCCAAATATGTTAAGCAAATACTCTCAAACTTACAGAATAAAATAGATCCAAATATGATAATGCTAGGAGACTCTAATACCCCACTCTCACCAAAGGACAGGTCTACCAACCAGAGGATTGGCAGAGCAGCTACCAAATTAAGTGAGGCCATATGTCAAGCAGAACTAACTGACATCTACAAAGTTTTTTGTCCTAAAACGACACAGTACAGGTTCTTCTCAGCAGATCATGGAACTTTCTTCAAAATAGACCATATCATAGTTCATACAAGGAGATTGACATTATGCTCTGTTTCCCATCCGACCACAGTGGAATCAAGCTAGTTCTCAATAACAAAGCATAACGTAGAAATTACTCAAATACATGGAAATTGAACAGCACACTTATAAGCAACACCTGGGCAACAGAAGAAATTAAAAAGTTCCTACAATTCAATGAAAATGAAGACACATCACAAAGAAACCTGTGAGACACAGTAAAGCAGTCCCGAGGGGCAAATTTATCACCCTCAGTGCCCACATCAAGAAAATAATCTCAGGTTGCAATTTAAAGCTGCTAGAAAAACAGGAGAAAATGGCACCTAAAGTTACTAGATGGAGCCACATAACCAAATTAAGAGCTGAAATTAACAAGATAGAGAACAGGAAAATTATAAATAAAATTAATAAAACAAAGCTGCTTTTTTGAAAAAATATGATGGTCCTTTGGCAAGATTAATTAAGAAAAGGAGAGAGGAAACCCAAATCAACAAGATTAGGGATGCCATGGGAAAAATCACAACAAATACCCGACATTCAAACAATTATAAAGAACTATTTTCAAATGCTATATTCACAAGGCTGGGAAGGTGGCTCAGTGGTAGAGCGCTTGCTGTGCATGCCTGAGGCCCTGGGTTCGATTCCTCAGCACCACATAAGCAAAAAGAAAAAAAGCCGGAAGTGGTGCTGTGGCTCAAGTGGTA
>NW_012267334.1:1978636-1986756 GCF_000151885.1 Dipodomys ordii | reverse complement strand
CAGAAAGAAACAAGACAAGGTCAACTGATAGAAAGTAAAACAAATTCTACAGACATAGCAAGGCAAACCCAGACACCTGGTGTTATTCATGAAAGCCAGTTCCTTGTACGTGCCTTCAAGGTGAGCACAAGGGTCAAGATGACCTTGGAGTTTTACTGTCGGCTCCTAACAGGTTCACAATGGAATTCTATAAGATCTTTAAAGAAGAATACCCATACTCCTCAAGCTCTTCAACGAAATAAAAAAAGAAGGAGCTATCCCACTAATTCTACGATGCCAATATCACACTCACCCCCAAACCAGACAAAGACCCAACAAAAAGAACTACAGACCTATCTCCTTGATAAACACAGATGCAAAGATCCTTAACAAAATTCTAGCCAACAGAATCCAGAAACACATAAACTCATACACCATGACCAAGTAGGCTTCATCCCAGAGATACAAGGATGGTTTAACATACATAAATCAATAAATGTAATCCAACACATGAACAGATCCAAGGTCAAGAACCACATCATTATCTCCATTGATGCAGAAAAGGCTTTGGATAAGATACAACATTCATTCCTGTTAAAAGCTCTGGAGAAAATAGGAATAGAAGGAACATTCCTTCAAACAATAAAAGCCATATACCACAGACCAATAGCCAATATTATACCCAATGGGGAAATACTACAACCAATTCTCCTAAAGTCAGGAACAAGCCAAGGATGCCCACTGTCTCCACTCCTCTTCAATATAGTCCTGGAATCCTTAGCCAGAGCAATAAGGCAAGAAAAAGACATTTAAAGGGATCCACACAGGGAAGGACAAAGTTAAGTTAAACTATCGCTTTTCGCAGATGACATGATACTATACCTCCATGATCCCCAAAACTCCACCCCCAAACTCTTAGAACTTATACCTCGGCAAAGTAGCAGGATACAAAATCAACCCACAAAAATCAGCCACCTTCCTGTACACCAACAATGTACAAGCAGAAAGGGAAATAAAGGAAGCAACCCCATTCACAATAACCCACCCATAAAATATTTAGGAATTAACCTAAGCAAAGATGTAAAAGAACTATTTAATGAAAACTATAAAAACTTACAGAAAGAAATTACAGAAGACACCGGGAAATGGAAAGACCTTCCATGCTCTTGGATAGTCAGACTTACTGTAGTGAACATGGCCATACTGCCATAATTTATATACAAATTCAATGTAATTCCTATTAAAATCCCAAAGACATACGTTACTAAAATACAGAAAGCAGTCCAAAATTCATATGGAACAACAAAAGACCTAGAATAGCCAAAACAATTCTAGGCAAAAAAGACCCCATGGGAGAAATTTCAATGCCAGATTTTAAGCTGTACTATAGAGGCATAATAACAAAGACAGCATGGTACTGGCACAAACACAGACCCAAAGACCAATGGAATAGAATAGAAGATCCAGAAATAAAACCACATGCCTACAGTCAGCTGATATTTGACAAAGGAGCCAAACATGTACAGTGGAAGAAGCACAGCCGCTTCAACTACTGGTGCTGGGAAAACTGGGTGGCCCCATGCAGAAAACTAAAAGTGGACCCCAGCCTGTCACCATGCACTAGCATCAACTCAAAATGGATTAAAGAACTTAACATCAAACCTGAAACTCTGAAACTACTGCAGGACAGAGTAGGAGAGACACTCGAACTTATAGGCACAGGCAGGAACTTCCTAAACAGAGTTCAAGGGTCACAACAAATGGGAGAGACTCGACAAATGGGACTACCCTAAAATAAAAGGTTTCTGCACAGCTAAAGACATAGAAACCAAGCTATGTCTTTTCCTAGCCACCTGTGAAAAAATATTTACCAGCAATATATCAGACAAGGGGTTAATATACAGTATATACAGGAAACTCAAGAAACGAATCCCTCCCAAACCCAACAAATCAGTTACTAAATTGGCAAGGGAACTTAAGAGAGACTTCTCAGAAGAAGAGATAAAAATGGCAAAGAAACACATGAGGAAATGTTCACCATCCCTGGTTGTAAAGGAAATGCAAATAAAGACAACCCTGAGAATACCACCTTACCCCAGTCAGAATGGCCCACATCCTAAAGTCAGCCAATGACAAATGCTGGAGGGGATGCAGAGAAAGAGGAACCCTATTACAGTACTGGTAGGGGGCTGGGAAGGTGGCTCCATGGTAGAGCGCTTGCCTTGCATGCATGAAGCCCTGGGTTCGATTCCTCAGTACCACAAAAGAAAAAAGCCAGAAGTGGTACTGTGGCTCAAGTGGTAGAGCGCTCGCCTTGAGCTGAAGAGCTGAGGGACAGCACCCAGGCCCAGAGTTCAGGCCCCTGACCGGACCCAAAAATAAATAAATAAATGCACTACTGGTGGGAATGTACCCTTATATAACCACTTTAGAAAGCAGTCTGGAGGGTCCTCAGAAAGCTAACTATTGACCTCCCCTATGACCCAGCCATACCACTCCTAGGCATCTATCCTGAACAACAGCAACCAGGATACAAGGACACATGCACCTCCATGTTCACTGCAGCACTGTTCACAATAGCCAGGCTATGGAAACATCCCAGATGCCCCAGCACAGATGAATGGATCCAAAAATTGTGGTATCTACACACAATGGGATATTAAGTAGCCATTAGACAGGACAAAATAATGGCATTTGCAGGGAAATCATGTTGAGTGAGGTCAGCCAAGAGCAAAGAGACAAACGGCACATGGTCTCCCTCATAAGTGGATGTTAAATCCACAATGTAAGGTAATAGGAAAAGTAAGACCTGAGAAACAAAGGACCTCCACTCATCTGGTCGAATCACTAGTAAATAGCCCATGCTGCTGATCACATAGATAGTGTATATGGTGCACACCGGAGGGAAACTAGGAGGAGGACTCAGAACTAGAGGGAATCAGGGGAAAACATAGGACAGTGGGACCCATCAGCTGCACTGGACACTGACCAAAACAAACTAAGTCACTCAATGGCAGCGATGGAAGGGAGGGAAGGAGTGGGAAAGAGGGAACAGCTGACACTATGCAAAAGGAAAGGAATGTACATATCACCCCATGTGGAAGAAATAACGGTATTGTCAAAGCTCATAGAACTCATAAACTTTATAGACGACGATAAACAATTTGCCCCATGAAAGCATGTGTTTGTGACTTTAACTAAGGCTCACTATCCCACAATACTGTGACATGTGTGAAATTATGTAATCACTTAAGCACAATGAAGAATTTGCAAAAATAAAAATAAAAACCCCACCCAAAACAACAGTCTTGGTGCTAGAGGGCTGGGCAGAAGACTGGGAGCTGGTCCAGATGGTGTCAGAGGATCAAAGTGAGTCAGAGGCAGACAGCCAGGGAGATGGCAGAGCAGGCTGGGTGGGCATGCGCACAGGCCCGGATGCCGGGACAGCAGCAGAAGGGTGGGCTTTGGGCACTAAGCCCAAGTGGACACTGGATATCCAGGTCCCAGCACGGCCCCAGCAACCCTGGACATGCCTGCCCTGGCACTGCCCTGCCCTCCCACCTGGCCTGCCCGCAGAGGGAACAGGCAGCGCAGAGACAGCATCAGTGCAGAGGGCAGAGCATGCAGTGCTATGGGCCAGGGGCCGCATCCCTCCCCAGAAGACACTCTGTCTGCTCCAAGGGGGAACATGGCTTCAGAAAGAATCTCCCTGGTCCCGTCCGGGGAGGATTGGGTGGGGGAGGCGGAGGGGGGGGAAGATGGGAAGGAATGGGAAGGGGAGGAGGCTACAATGCTTGATAAGAAATATACTCATTATCTTGCCCATGTAATTGTAACCCCTCTGTACAGTATTCTCACAATAAAAAAAAAATCTCACACTGGGGTGCAGCTCAATGGAAAACTACTTGTCTAGCCTCCAGGAAACATCAAGTTGTCCCCAGAGCATTGAAGAAAGATACCCTTCCCTACTCAGGAATCCAAAAGTGGTCCACCAGAGTCCTGTGATGAATCCATGCAAGTGACAGCAAAAGCACACCTTTGTGAGCTGAGTCAGTGTTGTGGAAAGAGGATTCAGAACAGAATCAAGGCCCAGAGAGAGCTAAGGGAACCTCGCTGACCATCTTCTCTGCTTCTGTATTGTTGCTCACATGTAGTGGAGAGTGGCCAATGTCTTTAGGAGGATGAGAGACAGAAATATGGGAGTGAGACACAGAAAGATTGAGGTGGGGGAGCAGAGAGACAGATGGACAAAATGACAAAAGCAAGAGAGACAGAGACAGAGACGGAGACAGAGAGTTCCTATGTACCGGATCATCGAGGCTTCTGCCCAGGGTTTCACTGCTCTGTGGTCTTTGCAATGAGCTAAAACCCATCAGGTGCTTGGTGGAGACGATCAGCTAGAGTGGCGCAGGCCACAGCCTACCCTCCACTGACCTCCCACTCAGGACACCGTCAAATCTGTTCTGCTTGCTACATGCAGAACCTACTCTGCATCTTTACCCACAATCCCCTCTGTTATGAAGATGACAGTGTGGCCAAGTCCATGTGTCCTTTTGCCTTGACCCCAAATCCATGGCACATGCAGAATCATAGACCCGCCGTCCTCTCCTGGTGTCAGAATGGTACTTGGCTTTGAACACACTGGCCTGCCCTCAGAGTCTCCCCCTCCATGATGATAATGTTCTTGGTGCTTCTTCACAGAGCAGTGGGTGTGGTGCTCTCCCGGCCCCTGGCTCGGCCCTCTCTGCCTTGTCCGGCTGCTTTGACTCTGATGCAGGTCACCACCTTGTGCTGTGGGCTCTGCAGGACTCTCTCCCCCAGCCGTCCTGCATGCTAACCTTTCTCCTGTGCAGAGCACTTCTGCCCCTGTGCCAGGTGCATGGGAGAGCCTTCCCGATTCCTGAGCCATTGTGGCCTTTGTCAGGGTGCACAGAGCCTCTCGTGAGGGCTGGTGGAGAGTGAGTGTTGCCAGCACAACTCCCCAAGTGTGCCTGATTGGGGCAAAGACAATTTTAAGAGAGACCTGTGTGCATGGAATCGATATTGGTGTGATATTAAAGTTCTGTTGCACTGGAGTGCGGTCATTGTGGTTGGATTCCTTCCAGTCGAGGGTGAATGAGACACTGTCCCACTTGCTGTGACAAAGCGCTTTTCAGGATGCTAGAGGACTCTCTGCAGAAGTAGAGGTGCCACCACCCTGGTGCACCCCCCGGAAGGCAGGGCCTGTGCACCCTGGCCAGAGCAGCTGGCGTGCATTTCACTTTTTATAAGTGGCATCCACACAAACCACAATCTCAACCCAAGTGGCAGAGGAGAAATTGTCAAGTCCTAGGCTTTCTGGGGAACCAGCCAGCACCCTGAGGGCCGGAGAGGTGGGGGTGCTCAGAATCCACACCTTGGGGTCTGGGGAAGGAGATCACACTCTCTCAGCAGGGGAGTGCTTTGTGCTCAGAGATGCAGCAGCTGTTAAGAGGACAGAGTTGATGAGTGGTTGATGTTCAGCACTGAAAAGAGAATGCAACAGTAAATTCAGTGAAAATACTCATCCAGGAACCCAGGCAGGACAAAAATCTTCTGCAAATGTTACCACAGAAGTAGGAGATGGAGTCTTCAACAAGGCAGTAAACCAGTCCCTTAGGAGGCTGATCTAAGTGCCCAATCTAATCCCATTTGAACACTCCAGGTTCAGTTATCAACAACTAGAAAGTCTCGAAAGGAGTTAATGGCTCCTTTGCCAAAAATCTGGGTTTGGAGGAAAGTTGTCCCTAAGGAAGCCCAAGCACTGGGCTTAGTAGTCAAAGACAGCAAAGCACCTGTTTTAAAGATGCTGAGAGATCGGCGACAGGAAGTAGACGCTGCTCAGCAGGGACCTGTGACAATGCCTTGGTGGCCATCTCCTGTCCCAGGGAGAAGGGGGCTCTGTACTCTGCCCTTTACTCTAGCCCACACCCAGGGCCTTTGTCCAGTGATCCACATGGGGATCAAGGCTGCACAGCACAGCCTGCAGGAATTCCTCTGCCTGATTGACAGCCAGAGCAGTATCTTCAACTTGGGACTGTGGGTATAGGAAGAGAATGCCCACAAGAAGGATTGCAAAGGGACCCCAGGCCTCCAGGATGCAAAGGGACCCCAGGCCTCCAGGATGAAGGGACCTGTGGACAGGAAGCGATGAGGGAGTTACACCTGAGCCCTCCAGGTTTGGGAACTGCTCTTGGGGCTCAGGAGTCAATGAAGCGGTTGTGAATGTCTGTTTCTCTCCACACAGCATTTCCATGAGGATGGGTTCACATCTGGTCCTTTTCGTGCTCTGGGTTTTTCTTGTAAGCAGTAGGTTTTGAGCTGAGTGACTCCTTCCTTCGCAGGCAGGCGATCTGCCACTGGAGCCATGCCCCATCTCTTTTTTTTTTTAATGTATTAAAATATACAGTAACTCAGACCTTAAATAAACAACAACAACAAAAAAGATGTTTGGGGCTGGGGGTTTAGCCCAGCGGAAGGGCGCCCGCCAGGTGTGCACAAGGCCCTGGATTCGGTCCTCAGCCCTGGAAAAAAAAAAATGGTGATGAAGAAAACTATGGAGACCCTGAAGTGTTCCAGGAAGGCATTCTAGCCATGAGGATACCAATAAGAAGACAGAAACTCAGGGCTGGGAAGGTGGCTCAGTGGTAGAGAGCTTGCCTTGCATTCATGAGGCTCTGGGTTCGATTCCTCAGCACCATATAAGCAGAAAAAGCCAGAAGTGGGGCTGAGGCTCAAGCGGTAGAGCGCTAATCTACAGCTGAAGAGCTGAGGGACAGCGCCCAAGCCCAGAGTTCAGGCCCCACGACCAACAACAACAACAAAAAAAGATAGAAACTGTAATGAGGTCAAGGATCCCTAGGGAACAGATGATGGACTCATAAACAAATCTTTCTTAAGAGCTAATTTATTAGCAGCAAAAGGGAATTAGCAGCTAATTGCAACCTGCTGGGAACACTCCTAGGTATTGGGAACGCAGAAGCAGCCTTGTGTAGTGACAAGCGGGGGGAGCTGCCCCAATAGCCTAGCATCTGGCAAACCAAGTAGAGTACAGAAGCTAAAACATCTGCTTACCAGCAAAAGTGCAGAGGTATTTCTCAGAATGAGCCACCCACAAAGTCACCCTGTGCTTGCTCTCCTCTGAGGGGAGCGTTACCCAGGGACATCTGGTGGTTGCTGGCTTGGCTTCATTTACATAGCTCCCAACAACACTGTGGCTCCTCTCTTGTCAATTGCCTGGACAGGCCAGTTGCCAGTGGCTCACACCTGTAATCCTAGCATCCATCTCTGGAGGCCAAGATCTAAGGATTATGGTTCAAAGCCAGCCTGGGCAGAAAAGTTCTTGAGACTCTTATCTCCAACAACTACTCAGAAAAAGATGGGAGTGGTCCTTGGCTCAAGTGGTAGAGTGCTCACCTTGAACAAAAAGAGGTTCAAGGACAGCACCCGGCACCCAGTTGAAGACCCATGACCAGAAAAAAAAAATTGATGGACAAGAATCAAATATTCTGGATGCAAAGACAAAAACTGAAATGAACATTCACCAAGGGTATTCTGCAGCAGACTTCAGGAGGTCCTGGCATCCATACCACGGAGGGGCTGAAATGAAAGAAGGCAAGGGAAGGGCAGATTCTGCTGAAATACCCGCAGAAGCCCTGGCCAGTGCACAGGCAGGGGAGAGTGGTCAGTGATGAGTCAGAGAGTACTTCCAGAGAATTCTAAGAACCACAGATAGTAGAAACTTCACAGTCTATGCAAAGAAACCCTCACTTTTTGTTTCTGGCTGGTCGAGTCCCTCGGCTCCGCAGCTGCAGGCCAGCGCTCTGCCACTGAGCCACAGCGCCGCTTCCGGCTTTTTCTGCTTATGTGGTGCTGAGGAATCGAACCCAGGGCCTCCTGCATGCGTGGCAAGCGCTCCACCACTGAGCCACCTGCCCAGCCCCCGAACCCTCACTTTTTACGGAACCCATCTCAAACAGGATCGTCGGTTGTGTGGCCGAGCGGACCGTTTGTGGCCGGTGCGCGCCCGCGGGCAGGACGGCCTGGCCCCGCCCCCCACCGAGCCGTCGCCTGGAGCTTGGGCTCCGGAGGGCGGTAGTGCGCACGCGCGCGGGCTCGCACCG
>NW_012267334.1:1969617-1978166 GCF_000151885.1 Dipodomys ordii | reverse complement strand
CGGCGCGGGTCCGAGCGGCGCGCGCGGAGTCGGACGCGGGCTTGCACGCTCTCGACCCGCACTAGTGAGGGGCCACTTGAGCCACAGCGCCGCGCACAGCTTTTCGCTCGTTTGGTCAGTCGTGGGGCTTGAACTCGGGTCTTGGGCGCTGCCCCTCAGCTCTTCAGCTCAAGGCTGGCGCTCTACCACTTGAGCCACAGCGCCACTTCCGGTTTTCTAGTGATTAATTGGAGATAAGTCTCACGGACCTTCCTGCCGGGGCTGGCTTTAAACCGCGATCCTCAGATCTCAGCCTCCTGAGAGACTTTTCTGCCCCATCTGGCATCAGCTGAGATTCCGGACATGACCGAGCAGCCCTCTGGGACCGTTTGCAGGGTCCCACTATGGACTAGCCTTGACCTGTGCGGAATTTTCAGAGGAAACTAGGCATCTGTAAGGAGATGGAGATGCTGACATCGTGGGTAAGTTGGTGTTTGAAAGCATGGGTGACTTCACCGTAATGCTGCCCCTAGAGGCGTTGCAGGTGTGGCTGCAGTGTCACACGTGTGTCCACAGGTGGCAGAGAGCAGAGAGGCTATGTCTACGCTCAGTGTTCTAACCTGTGAACATCTGAATGATTAGTAGCCTGACACCTGATTGTGTCCATGCTGCAGTCGCCAGAAGAGGTGAAAGAACTTTTACTTATGGGTTGACTTGCTGAAAATAGTAGCCTCCAGAGTTCACTCCCTGAGAAAGCAGGGCGTGATCAGCCCCACTCTGACCAGGCTGTTCCAAGGGTAATAGGGCAAGTTCCTTTCTCTAGGAAGGTAGTAGTCACACTGCTGAGCATTGCCAAGGCAGTGAGCTGCGGACTTTGTAATCTTCCAGTGACCATCAGGAATGGTGGTTCTGCCCCCACCACAGTTAAATGAGGATTTGTGAGATTGTCCTAATGTTTCTCCTGGCTGCTGTCTGATATTTAACCAGCTAATAGAAGTTAGGAGGTGAAGAGGTGCAGCCTCCTCCACAGGAGCGTGTCCCGTGAATAAGAGTGCTGTACCCTGACTGGCTGTTCTCTATTTCAGGAGAGAAAGGTGATTATGTCTGCTTACAGTGCAAGTCAAGGCCAAAATGGTGGCCACCGCTGGCCTAGTCCAGGTAAGAAGAGGAGGCTGGCTGCGGCTGGTATGAGCAACTGCCCTGCGGACGCTGTCCCGCACGCACCAGCACCACGGGCACAGCTGCCATGCTGCACCTGTGACGTCGGGGCAGAGAGCAAGTGGCTATTTCTACGCTCAGTGTTCAGAAGCCAGTGAGCACTAAGAATGGTTTATAGCCTAACATTTCACAGCCAAAATGGAAGCATGGGATGTAGCAGTGTCCCCAGACAAGCATGGCTTGGTGCGGTTAGGGGAGACATGAGAAAACACCTGGCAGCATAACTGCTGGGGGAAGGGGAGGGACCCTTGAGGTGTGGAGCAGACTGCACACAGCCAAGCCTTGTCCTAGGACTGAATCACCTGAAAAGTTACTTCCTGGTTCCAGAAAAGCCCTGGTCTGGTCTATGCTTGGCTTGCTAGCGCACAGCTAGTGCTTTACTACTTGAGCCACTTCCCCAGGCTAGCACTTTGTTGCCTAGGCTTGCCTTTCAGATTTCAGACTCCTGAACAGCCAGGATTACAGGCCCGAGCCACAGATGGCCAACCATCATCTGTTTTCATTTTCCAGAGATGATGCAGGGCCGCCCTGCCGCTGGTTTCTGCTGTCGTGGCCAAGTCCCCTTCGCCAGTGCTGAGTGCCTCTGGGATGAACTTGGGTTTGTGTGCTGGCGTGTAAAGGGTACATTGCCCTTTGCTGTCAGTTCCTGGTACCATCGCCACTGGCTAGCTGCCCTTGTTGGCTTGGGTAGCTGGGGTCACAGGAATACGCTACGCCACTAGCTGGGCCCCTGGGCGCAAAATATACTGTCTTTTGCTGTTTCCTGCATGGTGAGGTTTATGTCCCAGTTATTAAAAGATGTTTATGTGGATGTCGCCTTTTGTTTTCCCCCTGGGTCTGGAGCCTGAACTCTGGGTGCTGTCCCTGAGCTCTGCTCGAGGCTTGGCACTCTACTCTGCCCCTTGGAGGCACAGTGCCACTTCCAGTTTTCTGGAAGTTAACTGGAGTGTGGACTGTCTGAGCTGGCTTTGAAACATGGTCTTCAGATCTTAGACCACCTGAATAGTTAAGTGTCAGAGGTATGAGCCACCAGGGCCCTGCTATACCTCCCCTTTCTGGAACACCTTTGTCTTGCTCAGTCCACCATTACTTGAAGCCTGGTCACTGTACTTTAGGCTCCAGAGGTAGAAAGGAGCACTTAGTTGACATACAGCCCCTTAATTGGCTCTCTAGTGGGGTGAGGAAGCTGGCTTCTGGGCCTGTGGTCTGCATTTGCTGCATTCCCTGCTAAGTGCTTGGGACTCTGGGGGGATCCAGCGGTCCACATGCCATGCGTCACATAAAAGTGGTTTATTTACATGAGTTCTAAGTGAGGTCCCCTCCCAACTGGAGCTTGCCTGGGTGAGGAGTGGTGGAGGGCGGGGCCGGCCCCTGCTGGAGGGATAAGGAGGGAGGCATTGGAGGCATCCAGGTGTCAGGAATACTTGGTGTTAGAGATCTTCTTCCAGAGCAGGGTCTTGAGGTGGCTGAGCACGAGCGAGTGGTGGGCCTCCACCTGGCTGGCCAGCCCGCTCAGTGTGGTGCAGGTACGCAGCTGCTTGCCCAGTTCCTCGCTGAGATCAGCAGGCGCACCCGGCAGCAGATAGTCTCGCAGCAGCTCACACACCTTGGCCAGGTTGGGCTGGATGAGGTCACCCTTGCACTGCCTCATGAGCCTGTCACATGGTGCCCGGCAGTCCCGCCCATAGGTACAGTCCGAGCTCTGCTCACAGTGGCGGCCCTGCAGGAAGCGTCGCACAGTGGCTTCGGGTGCCACCTGCTGCAGGTCAGCCATCTTGAAGTCATAGGTGGCCGTGTAGGCCACATTGGCAAGTGTGGTCTCACACATGTAGAAAGAGCCATATGCGCCATGGAAGAGCTCCTCCACAAACTCCAGGAGGCCGATGGCAATCTTGGCGCGCCAGGGCCAAGCAGGACTGAACCACTGCTGGATGGCTCTGTGCAGGGCAGAGGGCAGCATTGCATGCAGGGCTGGTGGCAGTGTGGTCCCGTGCCAGGAGCCATGGGGTGTGCCCTCAGTAAGGTAGAGGTCCCCACAGTAGCCCAGCAGCTGAGAGGCATGCTCCTTCTCCTGCAGGGAGAGCAGCAGTAGGAACTCGTTTCGCTGCAGCAGAGCCCACACAGACTTGGCCTCAGCCAGGGACACCCTGCTGTCCTTGTTGAAGTCAGCCATGAGAAGGACCTGGCCCACGAGCGCTGGGAGGGAGGGCAGGTCTCCCAGGTTCGCCTGGCACCAGAACCCAAAAAGAAGGCAGGTGTTAGAGCTGCAGGAGCACGTACCCTCATGCATGCTTGTCAGCAGCTGAAGCTCCAGGGGCCTGCATGTCCCTGGACACATCACAGCCCAACCAGACCCACACACCCAGGTGCGCTGACCTTCAGGAAGCTGAGGGTCATCTCTCGGAACTCCTTGATGGAGGTGCCCCTGGTGGGCTTGTCAAACAGCACCAGCTCCCGCCGGGGGTTCTGAGGGTTCAAGGATTCCTTGATGCCACACTTGATGGTCACCTCCTTGTCCTGCCAAAGTCCACTATACACCTGGACAAGATGAGAAGGTACTCCAGCTAAGTGATCCCTCCCACTGCAATGTGGCCACACCCAGGCCCGCCCAGCCCTGCCCAGCCCTGCACCTGCCACCCTGGAGCCGAGGACAGGCAGGTTCTCCATTCCACCCTGTTGAGCTCACACAGGTCCCGGCAGATGGAGCCAGAGATGATGCCCTTGTGGTACTGGTCACACTGAAAGACATACAGGTGCCCACTGTGGTCACTCCCCCCGGGGCCCCAGAGCAGGGGGCCAACTGGCAAGGCTAAGCTGCCATCGGTGGCTGTGAGAGTGGGCACTTTGGCCCACAGCTGGCCACACTTGCCAGTTTGCCCCAGCACCCACTGTGCCCAGTTCTGAGTCCTGGCACACGTAGGATGGGCCTGGCTGCTGCCAGTGACAGCTGACCCAAGGTCCCTGTGTCCCAGCTCCTGAGGGTGCTGCCTGGCCTTTGAAGCTGATCCAGAGGCCTTGCCACCTGACAGGCCTTCCAGGCCAGGCTTTTTTTTTTTTTTTGGCTTGGGCGCTGTCTCTCAGCTCTCCAGCTGTAGACAAGCGCTCTACTGCTTGAGCCTCAGCCCCACTTCCAGCTTTTTCTCCTTATGTGGTGCTGAGGAATTGAACCCAGGACCTCATGCGTGTGAGGCAAGCACTCTACCACTGAGCCGCCTTCCCAACCCCCTAGCCCAGGCTTTAAGTGAGCCTGTCTCAGAAGAACCAGGCCCTGCCTCAGCTAGAGGTCCCCTCCAAGAGACTGGACCACCATCTTCAGTGAAAGTGTGGGCCCACGAGAGGGACCTTGATCGTGGACATCTAGACCTCAGGATGACAGAAGTATGGGGGGCTGGGGCTGAGCATGAGGTTAGCACCAACGGCTCGGCTCTGGAGCCCAGAGTGGCTGAAGGTTCCCAGGCAGCGGCTCAGCAAGTGTCAGGTCACTCCACCCATCCTCAGACCATGGTCTGGCTCAGCCCACCCTAGACTGAAGTAAGACAGCAACCCCACGGTGCGGACCTGGTCCTGTGGTTGCTGTGGTACACTGCCACAGGCCCCTTTCTTGGCCCATGCTGAGAAGGTAACTAACTTCCAGCTCCTCAGGGCTGCTCCGTGTCAGAGCTGGTGACAGACGCCCTCCTAGGGCCCCACATTCCTCCTCTGTCCAGGCTACCCAACTAGCCAGACTCCTGAGACCCTCCTGGGGGCATGGAATCTGGCAGTCCCTGATCCTGAGCATCACTGCTGCTATGGAGCCAGGCCTGGGGGGGTGGGGGAGAGGCTGAACACCCCACCACCACTCTGGGTGTAGGAGCCAGAGCTGAGCCAGGAGGAAGTGGCTGTCCGGTGGCAGCAGGAAATGATACTGGCTCTTCAGTTGCAAGCCTGCCTCTGGGTCAGGCCCTTCCCTAGCGTTCAACGCGGTTACAGGCCTTCCACACGACAGCCTGAGCCCCAGCAACCCAAGGCCACCTGCGGGAAGCCACCATAGCCACCCAGGCGGGGGGCGTCTCCCCTCCCCGCTGTCCAAGGGCACCATGTCCATCCTGGGGAGGGAATGGCAAGTCTGCACAGAGGGGGGACAGGCAGCTCCTCGTGTCCTCACCCACAGACTGGGACGGGGTGGGGTCCACGCCCCAGGACCAGCCTTCAGGAGGGGTGTCACCCCCACATCCACAGACACCAACAAGCAGCTCTGTGCTACTTCCACGCAGGCTCCTGGGTGTACAGCCTCATGGGACAGCCCCAACCTGGCACTGCCTCCCTGGGAGGAGGTGCCCCGCTACGGCAGCCTTGCCCCCTCCTGCTTCCCTTCACCCCCACCCCTGCTCCACCTCACCTGCCACAGCCCCAGCCCCAGGCAGACTTACAATCATCACCTGGCAGACGTGGCCGCGGCAGAGCTCCGAGTAGGATGAATAGTGCACATAGACCATCCAGCTGCCCGCGAAGATGCCCAGCCAGATAAGCAGGGCATACCTGACCCTGAGGCCTGGGAGCCGGCCCTGCTGGGGGAAAGACCACCTGAGGACCCTCAAGATGGGCTGCCCCAGCTCAGCACCCGCTCACTGGCCGTCCCGCCGTCCCCTCTGCTCCTTGGCCATGTTGGCACACACCAGGGTCAGTCTGCAGCCAGATTCTTGTGAGCAGGTACAAACTTTAAAAGGCCTAGTGCCAGCGGTAACGCCTGTAATCCTGGTGATGCAGGAGGCTGAGATTGGAGAACTGCAGTTCAAAGTCAGCCCAGGAAGGAAAGTCCAAGAGACTCTTCAATTAATCACCAAGCTGAAGTGGAGCTGTGGCTCAAGCTGTAAAGCTCCAGACATAGGCAAAAAAAAGCTCATGGACAGTACCCAGGCTCGGAGTTCAATCCTAAAACCAGCATGTGCACACACATGCATGCACACACATTCCTTGTACCAACCCTCATTCCCTAACACTTCCTGGTACAAGGTCAAGTGAGCTGCTGAGCTGCCAGGCTGGAGGTCATGTGGCCACCCAGGTCTGTGTAAGGCAGGAAGTCCCAGCTGATCCAAGACCAGCAGGAGAACCTGTTTTGGAGGGCCAGCCCTAGCCCAGCACGCCCAGTGAAGCAGTAACGGACACAGACTTGTACCCTGAGTTGTTTTGGGTTTGGTTTGGTTTTTGGTTTGCCAGTCCTGGGGCTTGAACTCAGGGCCTAGGCACTGTCTCTGAGCTTCTTTTGCTCAAGGCTAGCACTCTACCACTTGAGCCACAGCGCCACTTCTGGCCTTCTCTGTGTATGTGGTGCTGAGGAAGTGAGCCCAGGCTCCATGCGTGCTAGGCAGACACTCATCACATCATGTTCCCAGTCTACCCCAGGTTTGTTTGTTCGTTCTTTCCTTTTTTTTTTTTTCCTGGTCATGGGGCTTGAACTCTGGGCCTGGGTGCTGCCCCTCAGCTCTTCCGCTCAAGGCTAGCGCTCTACCACTTGAGCCACAGCGCCACTTCCGGTTTGGGGATGGTTTATCGGAGATAAGTCTCACAGACCTTCCTGCCCAGGCTGGCTTTGAACCATGATCCTTCGGATCTCAGCCTCCTGAGTAGCTAGGATTACAGGCGTGAGCCACCAGCGCCCGGCCACCCCAAGTTCTTGACAGCAGCAAGAACTAGGCAGTCTGGTGTCTAGGCAGGACAGGCAACGTCCCCCACAGCGGGGAACAGGGCTCAGCGGCAGGCAGGAGAAAAAGTCTGACACATGCTCCAACAGCAGTGGGCCTTGAGGCTGAGAACTGAGCCAGAAGGAGAAATCTTGCAGGATTCTACTTCAGTCCCCAGGGACACCAAATCCATCGAGGCAGGAAGTCAAGGGTCAGTGCTGGGGGCAGGGCACCGTGGGGGGGCGCATTTAAGAGGACAGTGAATGTTGGGAAGGTGAGAGGCCTGGGGATGGACAGTGGTGACGGCTGTACAACACTGCACATGTGCTTAATGCACCAAATTCATGAAGAGGACGCAGTGGTACATGCTTGTAATTCCAGACCTCAGGAGGCTGAAGAAGAGCAAGAGTTAAGAGACCAGTCTAAGCTATCTGCCAACACTGTGTCTCAAGCACACGCGCGCGCGCACACACACACACACACAGGTGTCTCTCCCTTGTGACCTGAGGGAAACTGAGGCCAAGGGCACTGTGGGGTGTTCAGAGCTGGCTGGCAGTGGAGACTGGCCTTGAGGTTTTCCAGTCAAGAAGCCTCATCAGTATGCAGGATCGCTGGGCCAAGGGGTCCCAGCACCCCACAGGAGGCCTACTGCTAGTTACTTCCTGTCCACCAGCTGCCAGAGAAGCTGCCCACGGGGCCAGCCAGCACTGGGCCACGGGCACGCCCTCCCTGCCCTGATTTACTCAGAGCTGGGATGGGAGCTCCTGCAGAGAATGAGGCCACAGGCTCTTGGCTGGCCTCCCTCTGCTCCCCAGGAGGAGCATCGGGGGACCCCAGGGCCTCAGAGCAGCAGCCTGGGTCTAGGATGCTCGGCTGGGGAGCAGGCTCTGCTAGCCCTCGGCCAGGGTTGGGCCTCTGCCCTAAACTCCGGGCTGTTTCTGTCAGGTGAAGGTTCTGAAGGTGAAGGACAGGTTCTGTCCTTAGGGAAAACTGGAATGTGGAGAAGCAGGCGGTGGGCGCGGGGCAGTGGGTGTGGGGTGCTGTTGTGGCAAGATAAGGTGGTGGACTCAGAGCTTCACCAACTGTGGCCCTGGGCTAAGCCCTGAGGGAACTGAGCCAGGCTGGACAGGGGGACCCAGAACTGGGGATCGCCCACTAGGGCCACCCCAGAGACCCTGAGCCAAGCCCTTCCGTGGGTCTCAGGCCAGCTGTCTAGTCTCACGTGGGTTTTTCCCAGGGAAGTCACTGGGCCTCCGCGGGTCCCCAAGCGGGTCCCAGCCCAGGGCAGCCCAGGTAGGGCTGGGGACAGGCGGGGAAGCCAGGGTCTAGTCCCACGGCTCTCGAGAGCAGGAAGGTGCCGCTCTGGGGGCGCCCGAGGACACCAACAGCACAGCAGGCCCTGTGTCCAGGAGGCTGTTTCCAAGCGGAGAAACTGAGGCTCAAGGTACACCTCAGCACTGGGGCGCAGCTCAGCCGGCCGCGCGGGGAACGGCGCAGACCTCGCCGCGCTCGGGGTCTGGGCCAGTCCAGTCCCGGTCAGCCTCACCGGCCGGCGGGGCCGGACAAAGGGCCGCAGCCCGCCTCCACGCCCACCTCTCCCGGGAAAGGGGACAGGGATGAAGGCGGCCGGGGCAGGACCCCCGCGGGGCACCCAAGCCCGGAGCCAGGGAGGAGCAGGGCTGGGGGGGGGGG
>NW_012267334.1:1967331-1968682 GCF_000151885.1 Dipodomys ordii | reverse complement strand
CTCGGGGGGCGCCCGGTTTCCGCGTGGGTCGTCCGGAGGGCAGTGGCCGTGCGTTCCAGGTGTCCATTCCCCGTGGCTGAGGCCCTGCAGGACGTTGCGGACCACATGGTCAGGCCTTGTGCTGCTGTGTAAGCGGGAGCCGGTCCCCGCGGGCGTCTGTCCCGGGCGCCTGTCCCGACAGGCGCCTGTCCCCGCGGGCGCCTGTCCCCACAGGCGTCTGTCCTGGGCTTCTGTCCCCGCGGGCGTCTGTCCTGGGCGTCTTCCTGGGCGCCTGTCCCCCTGGGCGTCTGTCCTGGGCATCTGTCCTGGGCGCCTGTCCCCCCCGGGCGTCTGTCCCGGGCGCCTGTCCTCCTGGGCGTCTGTTCTGTGCGCCCGTCCCCACGGATGCCTGTCTGTCCCGGGCGCCTGCCCCCCTGGGCATCTGTCCTGTGCGCCCGTCCCCGTGGATGCTTGTCCTGGGCGTCTGTCCCCCCCGGGCGCCTGCCCCCCTGGGCATCTGTCCTGCGCTCCTATCCCCGCGGGTGTCTGTCCTGGGCGTCCGTCCCCGCTTGGCTTTGCTGTGGTGAAAGTGTGGCCGTCCCAGAGCTGGAGAGGACAAGAAGATGATGGAGGACGAGTGACACGGAGTGCGAGGTGTCCGCGTGGGAGGGCGAAGGGACGGGCGGCTGACTTGCAAGTGAGGAAACTTACTAAAAGATGCTGGCAAGAGGGGCTGGGGAAGACTGGGCAGGAGAGTGATTGACAGGCTGCTCTGACTGCATTGTCTTGTGTGATGCTGCTGCAGATAATGTGCTGGGGGGGGGGTCACAGGGAAGTGAAGCAGGCTCTATGTGATGAGGAGTGGTCCCAGCAGAAGGCAGCCGCAGGAGGGCCGGGCTGTGGTGAAGGAGGGGGAGGGTGGTACTTTATGAGCAAACACAGAGAGACTTGCTGAAATGGCTGTAAGGGAGGGACTATCACTCACGCCTGTAATCCTAGCTACTCAGGAGGCTGAGATCTGAAGATCATGGTTCAAAACCAGCCTAGGAAGGAAAGTCCATGAGATTCCTCTCTCCAATTAGCCACCAAAAAGCCAGAAGAGGAGCTCTGGCTCAAGTGATAGAGTGCTGCCTTTCAGCAAAGAAAGGTTCCGATCAGGGCCGGGCGCTGGTGGCTCACGCCAGTCATCCTAGCTACTCAGGAGGCTGAGATCTGAGGATCGCGGTTCAAAGCCAGCCCGGGCAAGAGAGACCGTGAGACTCCTATCTCCAATAAATCACCAGAAAACCGGAAGTGGCGCTGTAGCTCAAGTGGTAGAGCGCTCGACTTGAGCTGAAGAGCTGAGGGACAGCGCCCAGGCCCAGAGTTCAAG
>NW_012267334.1:1954974-1967281 GCF_000151885.1 Dipodomys ordii | reverse complement strand
GCGCTGTAGCTCAAGTGGTAGAGCGCTCGACTTGAGCTGAAGAGCTGAGGGACAGCGCCCAGGCCCAGAGTTCAAGCCACACGACCGACCAAAAAAAAAAAAAAAAGAAAGTTCCGATCAGTGCCCAGGCCCTGGCTTGGAGCTCCAGGACTGGCACACACATAAGTCTTTTTTAGCCATCCCAGACAGTGTTAGGCAGTTTGCTCAGGGTGGCCATTTGGACTCCCTCGTGAGTACAAAAGTGAACACCTTCTCTTTACAAGTGTTGTCAAAGATGAATTCAGTGTAAGGGTCTCACAGTCAGAAGACCAGGTGAAATAGAAAAGATGCTCGACAAGCCAGCAGGAGAGATAGCTTTCATAGGCAGAGGAAGGTGAACACAAAGCTGGCTGGCCTTTTCAAAACCACCTTGCTGGTAAGTTCAGGATAGAGACCCAACCAACAGGAAATAACAGCCACCTCCACTCACCTCCAGCCCTTCCGAGAAAGTTCATTATCATGCTAGATCTTTCATCTTGATTTCTTGGAAGGTTAGTGGGATGGGTTAGGTTTGGTGGAAAGGTGGCACGGGTGCCTTTCTTTTGGCTTTTCGTCTGGCCTGTGGAAGGCTGTCTGAAACAAATGGTCTCCTGGGATTTGTTTGGTGGTTATTTTGTTTTGTTTGTACTGGAGTTTGAACTGAGGGCCTCATGCTCTTGCTTAGCTTTTTGCTCAAGGCTGGTGTTCTACCACTTGACGATTACCTCTGGTACTGGTTGGTTTTTGTTGTTGTTGTTTTGCTTTTTATTTGGAGGTAAGAGTCTCGCAGGTTTGTCTACCTGGGCTGGCTTCAAACTCAGATCCTTAGATCTCAGTCTCCTTTGTAGTTAGGATTAAGGGATGAGCCAACAGCACCCAGTGTGATTACTTTCTGTTGTTGTTGTTGTTGGTCATGGGTCTTGAACTCTGGGCCTGGGCACTATCCATGAGCTCTTCAGCTCAATGCTAGCACTCTCCACTTGAGCCACAGCACCACATCGGGTTTTCTGGTGGTTTATTGGAGATAAGAGTCTCATGGAGGGCTGGGAAGGTGGCTCAGTGGTAAGAGTGCTTGCCTTGCATTCATGAGGCCCTGGGTTCAATTCCTCAGAACCACATAAGTAGAAAAAGCTGGAAGTGGCACTGTGACTCAAGTGGTAGAGCGCTAGCCTTGAGCTGAAGAGCTGAGGGACAGCGCCCAGGCCCAGAGTTCAGGCCCCACAACTGGACCCCCCCCAAAAAAAAAGAAAAAAAAAAACGAATGTCACCGACTTTCCACCTGGGTTGGCTTCAAATCCATCCTCAGATCTCAGCCTCCTGAGTAGCTGGGATTACAGGTGTGAGCCACCAGCGCCTAGCTCCCTGAGATTTTTTTGCTCAGGGCTAGTGCCCTACCACTTTGAGCCACAGTTCCACTTCTGGTTTAGACCTAATTAACTGGAGATTGAACTAGGCCCTGAGAGGAGACTGGAGCTGGGACTGCTTCCTCACAGGTCTTGTTTTTGTTTTAGGGATTATAGGAAAAACAAGAACCTTGGCTCCAACCAGCCCAGTTCTTGGAATGAAAAGAATGCCTCTAGGTCCCCCTCTCCTTCATTGTTCTGTTGAGGACTGACCAACTAAACAGGTAGCCGGTAATCCAGCTCATGCTGGCCTGCTGGCATCATCCTGCTTTTACTATAAACTCCGCCTTTTCACATGTATATGTTAAACTCCACTAAACTCCTTTGTGTATGTTTACCTGCAGCCCGCTTTACTTGAATTTGTGAGTCAGTTAAACCCAAAATGATAGGCTGGTTTAAACAGCCATTATGTGACAAAGTGTAACCTCACTGGCCACCTGCGTGTGGTCTGGTATGACTGTGCAATCTTTTGGGTGTGTGAAAATCTCATTGGTCGCCTACGTGACCAGGCTTCACCTTCTGATTTTTGCCTTTAAAAACATAAGCATGTGGGCCGCTCGGGGTCGCAGTATCAGCTCCCGAGCCTATGCTGCGGCCCTGGCCGGTCAGTGTAGGAACCTTCTCAATAAAGTTGCTTCTTTAATATCAACTTCGTTGTGGTGGGCTCTGTCACTCCGGACGACTAGGTGGGCTTGCCTGCCTGAGTAGGGGTCTTCCTACTACAGAGATAAAAGTCTCGCCAGGCACCTGTGGCTCATGCCTGTAATTCTACCTACTCAGGAGGCTGAGATCTGAGGGTCGCAGTTCAAAGCCAGTCCAGGCAAGAAAGTCTGTGAAATTCTCATCCAATAAATCACTAGAAAACTGGAAGTGGCACAGTGGCTCAAGTGGTAGAGCGCTCACTTGAGCTGAAGAGATCAGGGACAGGGCCCAGGCCCAAAGTTCAAGCCCCACGATTAAAAAAAAAAAAGTCTGACTTTCCTGCCCTGTCTAGCTTCAAACTGCTATCCCCAAGTCTCAGCCTCCTGAGTAGTATCACAGGCAAGAACCACAGGGCCTGGCTGAACTTTAGGTTTGAATAATAGAAGCATTAGTGCAGTGGTCTGATAGTCAAAGGTGTGGTCTGATTGCTGGATTCAGGCCTGGGCAGGCTGATGAGGGAAGGGGTCCCCCCCCCACATCTTTGAATGGGTCATATGATGTTTACCCAGCACTCTTGTCCTGCTGGTATCCAAGGTCACTTCAAGGTGACTTCAGAGACTGACAGAGAAGGACTCAGCTGGTACCTGAGGCTTTTCTCCTGCTTCGTGAGCGAAGGAGACACTTAGTAGAAAAAGCAGTTTCTAATACGTGCCATATCACCACAGGAATGCTCAGTGAATGTTTTTAAACAGCACTGGGAAGGTTGGAGGCATGGTTCAAATGGTAGAGCACTAGCCAATGAAGAACGCCTCAGGTACAGAGTTCAAGTCCTAGTCTTAGACTTTAAAAAAGAAGAGGGTGGGAAGGTAGCTCAGTGGTAGAGTGCTTGCCTTGCATGCATGAGGCCCTGGGTTTGATTCCTCAGCACCACATAAGCAAAAAGAAAAAAAGCCAGACACTTCTGGCGCTGTGGCTCAAGCGGTAGAGCGCTAGCCTTGAGCTGAAGAGCTGAGGGACAGCGCCCAGGCCCAGAGTTCAGGCCCCATGACCGGACCCAAAAAAAAAAGAAAGAAGAAGAGGGAAGAGGAGGAGGAGGATGGAGGAGGAACGTTGAGGAAGAACAGAAATAAACTTTACTGGGATTTGACCCCAGGGCCTCCAGCTTGCTAGGCAGGTGCTCTACCACTTAAGCCACACCCCCAGTGCTTGATGGGGGTGTGGAGCTTTATCTCAGGGCGTGGGACTGCCCCCTTCACCCACTTGGTTGGTGGCAGGGCCTCAGTGAACGGGAGGACTGCAGAGCGAGTCCTCACACTGTGATTTCCTCTCTCAAACAGCAGTGTCCCAGGTCCCAGCAGCAGCACCTCGGGCTGGGGTGTGTGGGGTCACAGCTGAGGGCCGAGCAGGGGTCACAGGAAAGTGCTATGTGGGGGGGGCCGGCATGGTGACCCCGCAGGTGACTTCCCAGGAGGGCAGCCGCCCCAGGGAGACACCCCTTCACGCAGGCTCTCACAATGGGACTTTACTTGGAAAATGGTCTTTGCAAGAGGCCAGAAGACAGAAACTCGAGTGTGGCAGGTTCCTGCGAGCATGGATCAGCTCTCCCGGGTGCACCCTGCGTCTGCAGCACCTACTGTCCCAAGCAGGATCTCCCAAGCATGGAAAACCCATTGGCCAGGGGGAGGGGGGGAAGGGGGTGAATTCCGGACCTTGTGCTCTTGTTTGGCTCTTTGCTCAAGGTTGGCACTCCACCATTTGAGCCACAGTTACATTTATTTGGTTCATCGGAGATGAGAGTCTCACAGACTTTCTTGCCTGGGCTGGCTTTGAACTGTGATCTTCAGATCTCAGCCTCCTGAGTCACCAGGATTACAGGTGTGAGTCCTGGATCTCCCTTTTCATTTCTGTCTTGCCATGCTGGGATCGACCCAGGACCTCAGGCATGCCACACCCCAACCCACAGTTTTGCCCTTTGCCTTGCTCTTGCAAATTCCTGTGTCTCTGGTGGGATGGAACTGATAAAGGGGGGGGGGCAGGTGCCAGTGGCTCATGCCTGTCATCCTAGCTGTTCAGGAGGCTGAGATCTGAGGATCGTGGTTCAAAGCCAGCCTGGGCAGGAAAGTCCATAAGACTCTTATCTCCAATAAACCACCAGAAAACTGGAAGTGGTGCTGTAGCTCAAGTGGTAGAAAGCTCGCCTTGAGCTGAAGAGCTGAGGGACAGAGCCCAAGCCCAGAGTTCAAGCCCCACGACCGACAAAAAAAGAAAAGAAAAAAAGAAATGTACTCAGTACCTTACTCGTAGCCCCTCTGTAAGGCACCTTCACAACAAAATAAAGTATACATATAATTATTTTGTCGGTCGGGGCTTGAACTGTGGACCTAGGTGCTGTCCCTCAGTTCTTCAGTTTAAGGCTAGTGCTCTACCACTTGAGCCACAGCGCCACTTCCAGCTTTTTCTCCTTATGTGCTGCTGAGGAATCAAACCCAGGACCTCATGTATGCATGGCAAGCACTCTACCACTGAGCCACCTTCCCGGCCAATAAAGTATAATAGATACAAATTAAAAAGGCGGCCACCACCTGGCAGTTTGGCCCCAGTAGCTTTAGTGAACATAGGCTGTGTGGAGACCCAAGCCCACAAGACCTTCCAGAGAGACGCTTCCATCTCTTCATTTACTCATTGTACAGTACTGGCACTTGAACTCATGGCTATACCTACACTTCTGTTTCTTTCTTTTTGTCAGTCATGGGTCTTGACTCTGGGCCTGGGTGCTGTCCTGGAGCAGTTTGGCTCAAAACTAAGGCTCTGCCACTTGAACCACAGTGCCACTTCTGGTTTTCTGGTGGTTTATTGGAGATAAGAGTCTCACGGACTTTCCTGCCCAGGCTGGTTTTGAACCATGATCCTCAGATCTCAGCTTCCAAAGTAGCTAGGATTACAGGTGTGAGCCACCAGCGCCTGGCTCACTTATGTTTCTTTGCTGGTTAATTGACAATAAGAATCTCAAGAACTTAACTGCCTGCCCAAGCTGGCTTCTGACCTCGATCTTTAAATCTCAATCTCCTGAGTAGCTAGGATGACAGGTGTGAGTCCCTAGCTGTTTCCGTGTCTTCTAAAATGGGCACTGGGGTTGAAGATTACTACTATCCCTCAGCAAAAGAAGCTGAGGGAAGCAGGTTAGCCAGTCCTGGGGCTTGAACTCGGGGCCTGGGCTCTGTCTCCGAGCTTCTTTTGCTCAAGGCTAGAACTCTACCACTTGAGCTACTGCCCCACTTCCAGCTTTTTCTGAATAGTTTATTTGAGATAAGAATCTCACAGACGTTGCTGCCCTGGCTAGCTTGCAGCTGTAATCCTCAGATCTCAGCCTCCTGAGTAGCGCCGATTACAGGCTGTAAGCCACTAGTGCCCCGTGGAAGGATACTCTTAGGGGAGGAATACAAAGGCACCATGCACATGTCCCCCTGTTCATACAAAATACTATTTATTGAAATGAACTGGAAATGGAAACAAGAGGGTTTTTTTCTTAATTGCTGTTTTTGTTTTCTTTTTGTCTTGTCTTTGGGAGGGGAAGGGGAGGCACAAAATGGAAGGACAAAGAGTGGACAAATGTAGCACTGGTACTCAATGGACACTATGTTGAAAATGAACCATACAACTTGTGGGTGGGGACAAGAGGGAAAACCTGGGAGAGAGCTAGGGAAGGGGTGAGGTTGTCCAAAAAGAAATGTACTCTTGACCTGAATTGTAACTGTAACCCCTTTATAATCACCTTTATAATAAAATGTTACATTAAAAAATAAGCTGAGGGGCAGTGCCTAGGCCCTGGGTTCAAGCTCCAGGACTGGTGCACACACCCATGTGCATGTGCACATGGACACACACACACAATGCCAAAATACAAACAACCAAGAAATGACCATGCAACCTGAAGGAGGAGAGAGGGGAGAACGGAGGGAAGGCTGGGATCTTGGCCAGAGGTCCAGCGAGTCTCCAGAGCCAGCTGAGCTGGGGCTGATTCTCATGTGTGCCAGCCTGTCGGCCCTGGGAGCAGCTCCTCCTGGCCGGTCTGCCTGGAGGGAGGGCTGTGCCAACCCGTGGCAGCTCTGAGCGCCAACCGCACAGGATGGGGAACCCCAAGAAGGAAATGGGGTGTCTGCGGGGGCAGAGGCAAGAGGCCCTTGCAGCTCCTCTGCCCCAAACCCAGCGTACTGTAAACCATGGGCACCATCTGTGAAGCTCTTCTCTTTGGGCAGAGCTGCTGGGCACCATCTCATCCAGCACGAGACTGGCGCCCAGAGTCAGAGACCAGGCCCCATGGGTGGGACGGCCAGCCGAGGCAGGGCCACGTGTTGCCAAGCTCTGGCCTCGCCCGACTCCCGGGTGGAGACTGTGGACCCAGCGCCCGTGTGGCCCACGAAGCCGTGGGTAGGTAGGTGGGCGAAGCGGAGGGCTGTGGGGAAAGCTATTGTGCCTGCAGTACTTGTCCCGTGCAGGAGGGGGCAGTGCAACCTAGCCCTTGGCAGAGCCATGAGGGGAAAGACGCCCTTGCCAGGTGAATAAAATCTGAGAACGCTACACTACTGTGCGGGATGCACTTAGGCTCCAACAGTCATGAAATAAAATAATCTGAAATTCAGACCCACCCAGTAACAGGTTTGTTAAATGCAGCAAGCCTGCCTGGACGCTGCCAGCGGAGGGGCGGCTCCCTGTGGTCAGCAGGCGATTCAGGCCAGGTCCCAGGGTGACCGGACCTTAAGCTGGGACTTGGGGTGGGGGGCGCAGGGAGGAGGCCTGGTCCACGGCCTCCCCCAGGACTTGTGGCTGCCCCTGACACCAGCATGGAGCACCCTGGCCACTGGGCACTCTGGCTGCAGTCCCCAGGCCAGGGCCAGTCCTCCTGGGATCTGCTGGGTTTACAAGTGGCAGGCACAGTCACTCCCGCTGCTGGGGGACGCTTGCCCAGAGCTGGGGACGACCCCCACTCTCCACGAGTGTGCCCCTGCGCACGCACGGGGCACGGGCAGGAGCCTGAGCACCTCCACCTCCACCCGGGCGTGGGGGCAAAGAGGAAAACGGGGTGGGGGCGGCGATGGGAGTTCTGTTCCCTCAGAGAGGCGCCCTGGGAGCCCCTTCCCTCCCCTGCGCCCTTCCTTTACTCCTCTCCTCCACCCCTTCTCTCTATCCCTCCTTCACCCCTTTCCCCCTCCACTTCTTCCCTCCACCCCTCCTCCCTCCCGTTTCCCCCTTCCCTCCACCCCTCCTTCATCCCCTTCTCCCTCCCCTTCACCCCTTCCCTCCACCCCTCCTCCCTCACCTTCTCCCCTTCCCTCTACCCTTTCCTGCCCCTTCACCCCTTCCCTCCAGCCCTCCTCCATCCCCTCCTCCCCTTCCCTCCACCCTGTCCCTCTACCCCTTCTTCACCCCTTCTCTCCACCCCTTCTCCCCTCTACCCCTCCTCCAGCCCCTCCCCTTCCCTGCACCCTTTCCCTTCTTCACCCCTTCCCTCCACCCTTCTTCCCTCCATCCCTCCTCCACTCCTTCCCTCCATCCCCTCCTCCACTCCTTCCCTCCATCCTTCTAGCTGGGACCTCATCACTCCCTTCCCCCATCTTGTGCCTCCTTCTTCCCTTTGTTTCTTTGCCAAAACATTGGGAAATACCTGCTGTGCCCCAAAGAGCAGAGGACAGCTCTGGGGAGCCAGGCCCAGGAGGAGAGGGAGGGAGCCACCCTCCCGGCCCAGGCCTGGCCTGGCTTTCTTTCAGGGACACCAGGCCCACTCTGTTCTCTTCTGGAATTCTTGGGAGACTAGCGCAGGGAGGGGCGCACACCCCAGAAATGCACCTCCAGCCCTGAAAAGGGGAGCCAGGTGCCACTGGGACCCAAGGGCATGGACAGTGTGCCCTGTCTTTTCTTCCTAGCGCAGCCAGTCTTGCTCCAGCAAGAGCCTTGTCCTCCCTCACACAGGACAGTGGCCTGCTGAGCTGGAAGCCTGGCCCTCAGCCTGCTACTTGCTGTGTTGCTGGGAACCTGTGTTGCTAGTGGGACCGCCTAGGAAATCGAGAAACTGCCCTTACACTGAACCCATGCAGGGGCCAGCTCAGGCCAGTGCTGGGGCAGCACAAGCTGCCCCGCCTCCCCCCCCCCACCAGAGGGAGGGGCTCCTGGGCTGAGGAGGCTGAGGCACCACTCTGGCAGGGTGGGACAGTGGGCAGCAGCCCAAATGCAGACCCAGGCCCTCCCTGTCCTTGCTCAGCCCCCACCTCAGGGGGACAGGCTGGGTGGCCGGACTGTGGCAGAGAGCTTCACAGGCCTCTGCAAACCTGGCCTGACCTGGGCAGGTGGGAGGCTGGGGAGGGATGGAATGCGGGCCACGGGAAATGAGTCTGATCCAAGCTCAGCCCTCTGGGGCCTGGGGCCTCATTCAAGAAGGCCTTGGGGCAAGTGGCCCTGCCTCCTGGCTCAGGTGGGTCTGCTCCCGCCTGCCTGCTTGGGGGCTGGCCAGCACAGCTGACAGTGCTGGGGACGCCAGCTGGGCCAGAGGTCAGGTAGCACACAGCCTGCCTGCCGGTCATCACGGCCCTCATACCACCACCCAGCTGGGCTCATACATTGAAGCCAAGATGGACACTGAGGTTGCCCAGGACCCATGGCAGGCTGGGCTGAGTTCAGCCATTGACCTCTGGACCAAGCCATTCTTGCAGGCTGGGGTCCCTGGGGCATCCCCTTGTCCTTCAGGGCCTTCTTTTCCCATGGGAGCCAGCCCTCAGGTCCTCCTGACATGAGGAGCAGGAAGCCCTTGGCCTCTGACACCTGTCAGTTCCCACCCTCACCCTAGCTCCAGCAGCCCTGGGTGGGGTAGAGCTTCTGGGGTGTAGGGGCTGGCTCCTGCAGACAGGCCTCTGGGCCTGCAGTCTCACCCGCCCCCCCAGCCCAGGCCTCTGGCTCCTGCTCCTCCTTGGGAGCGGATGGGGTCTCCCCATACTCCTGTGTGATCTCTGAGCCTGAAGCATTCAGTGGGGGCCCTCAGTCAGCACCCCAGTGTGGTGACTCAGAGACCTGGGTGGTACTTCTATACACACAACATGTCCCTGTGCCCCGGGGGGGGGGGGAGTCTGAGGACTGACCCCCTGCAGGGGCAGGGATCTGGCCTGCTCACCTCACTTCATCTATTTTTAAGCACAAGCCCATGAAAGATTCACAGGCTGCTTTATTTACAGGTGTGTGGGGTGTGTGGGGGGGTGGCATTTGTGGTCTGCCCACCAGGAGGCCTCAAAGGCACAGGAAAGAGCCTGCCTGCTCAGAGCTCTGAGGTGGCCCCGGGAACACAGGCCTGCTCAGAGTACTGGGGTAACCCTGGGGACACAGACCTGCCTAGAGCTCCAAGCTGGCCCCAGTGACAGGCTAGCTGTGGGGCCTCTGCGGGGCTCTGGTGTGTCACCTTCCTCCTCCAGCCTCCAGCTGGGCTCCGATCTCCCCCCCCCCAGAGGAGCCCCTGCGGCTGACCACCGAGGGCTTCTGGGGGAGGGACTGGTCCCCTGGTCCCATTCTAAGCACACTTCCTTCCTCCTCGGCAGGCAGAGGGTGCGGAGGGTCCCAGCAGGGCCCCACCCTGGCCTCAGGCGCGAGGTGGCTTGTTTCCTCCCAGCCACGCTAGTTGAGGCAAGTGTCCCTGTTTTACAGAGAACCCTAGTGCTCCTGCACAGCGAGAAACTGAGAAACTGGGAGTCAGAAGCCAGGCCAACCAGACTTCAAAGCCCAAGGCCCTGCCCACCCCTCCCAGCCCACACCGCAGCCCAGGGCCACAGGCCTGCTTCTCCTCTGCTCCCCTGAGAGAACCGAAAACTCCCGTTCCCCTCAGTCTGTACCTCCAGGCTCCCCCTTTCTCCCTCCCCCACACCAAGACAAAGACCACGGCCCCACACCCCCCCCCCCCCCGCAGAAGAAGACACAAGACAGGCAAGCAGGTGGGTCTGTCTCTGGCTGCCTGTACCCCTCTGGCAGCCCGTGCTCCTCTCTGCCAGCCTGCCCCGCACCCAGCTTCCTCCTGCTACAGCTTTGCCCCTCCTGGCCAGGCCCTCCTGTGGGCCTCAGGAGGACGGCTCAGCCTTGACCATGCCGTTTGGTGTCATGTGGTGTCTGGCTGGAACCCAGCAAATGCCCAGGAGGGCTCTCGGCTATCCTGGGGCTGGGACAAGCCCACTGCCTGGCACTGACAGCACCCCCTGGGTGATGGGGACTGCCACCTGTCCCCAACCAAACTAGAGGCTGCCTGGGTGCAGACCCCTGCTTTTGGGCACTTCAGTAGTCCCAGAGGCTCTGGAACCTGGCTTGTAAAGGTCAGGCAAGGAAACTGCAAACAGCCTTCCTCCTTCCAACAGCCTCTCCAGCCCCAGGCTCTGTCGTCTTCCCCTTCCTGCAGGAGGAAAGGCAGAGGTTGTCTTCCTACACTTACCTCCCTGGGAGGAGGAAGTGACCGGAAGGCATGGACAGGTTTTGTCACAGTTCCTGAAGACCTTGGGAAAAGCCTGCTTTAGGCTTCACATCAGGATGCAGAGAGGAAAACTGGGGGCCTCACCTCCTGAGGACCGCTTGGGGGATCCCCAGCAGCCCTGAGCCCATGAGAGGGCAGGGCCCCGTCTCACAACCCCTCCTGCAAAGAACCACCCCCCAAAGCAAAAAAGTAAAACAGAACAAAACGGGGAGAAAGGGAAGGGAGGACAGTGAGCTGGGGTCTAGGTCAGAGGAAGCTGGCATGTAAGGCCTCCCCTGGCCGGGGGTGGGGGGTTCTCAGAATACTGTCTGGGGACCCCCAGGCCCTCAGAGCCCACACCTCAGCATTGTCTCTGACATCTGGCTGCCACTCCAGGAAGCTGAAAATCTGGTAGCTGAGGAACGGAAAAGAACTGGAGAAGGTCCTGATAGTTTCAGGATGAACTGTCTCCGGGTGTGATGGAAGTGGGAAGTGGCCCTGTTCTTCCTCAGAAACCGTTCGAAACCAGCGGGTGGTGGGCTGTGGGACTTGCAGCAGGGCCTCTGACAAGCATGCACTCCCCTATCCTGGGGCTGCGTGCGTGTGCGTGCGTGCGTGCGCACTCCCCTATCCTGGGGTTGCGTGCGTGTGCGTGCGTGCGTGCGCACTCCCTATCCTGGGGCTGCGTGCGTGTGCGTGCGTGCGTGCGCGTGCACTCCCCTATCCTGGGGCTGCGTCTGTGTGCGTGCGTGCGCGTGCACTCCCCTATCCTGGGGCTGCGTCTGTGTGCGTGCGTGCGTGTGCACTTCCCTATCCTGGGGCTGCGTGCGTGTGCGTGGTGCGTGCGCACTCCCCTATCCTGGGGCTGCGTGCATGTGCGTGCGTGCGTGCGTGTGCACTCCCCTATCCTGGGGCTGCGTGCGTGTGCGTGCGTGCGTGCGCACTCCCTATCCTGGGGCTGCGTGCATGTGCGTGCGTGCGTGCGCGTGCACTCCCCTATCCTGGGGCTGCGTGCGTGTGCGTGCGTGCGTGCGTGCGCACTCCCCTATCCTGGGGTTGCGTGCGTGTGCGTGCGTGTGCGTGCACTCCCCTATCCTGGGGCTGCGTGTGCGTGCGTGCGTGTGCACTTCCCTATCCTGGGGCTGCGTGCGTGTGCGTGCTTGCGTGTGCACTCCCCTATCCTGGGGCTGCGTGTGTGTGCGTGCGTGCGTGTGCACTCCCCTATCCCGGGGCTGCGTGCGTGTGCGTGCGTGCGTGTGCACTCCCCTATCCTGGGGCTGCGTGTGCGTGCGTGCGTGCGCACTCCCCTATCCCGGGGCTGCGTGCGTGTGTCCTCCTAGAGCAGCAAGTGAGGCCCCGTGCGTGCTCACTGGGAGCACGGCCCTGATGGGAGGGCTGAGCTGCTGTGAACACATCACCTGATGTCTGCCAGGGGCTTGCCTTGATGACACACTCCTGGTGACACACACTCACTGGCACTCACTCCCGGAAGCCCCAAGTCCCACCCAGGCTCCAGCCCCAATCCCTGGGCGTCCAGAGTGCTGCCCTGTGGGGCGGGGCTCAGTGGATCCAAAGGGCCAGGCAACCGGCCAGGTGTCGGACCCGGTGACCAGTGGGCACTCAGAAGCCGTTCAAGGGCCCTTTGTGCAGCCTGCGTGCCCTTGGATGGCTGAGCTGGACGCAGGGCTGAGGCCAGCATGGCAGGGGCTCTGGCTGGACTGGAGGGCAGGTGGCAGCACCCGGGCCAGGCCAGCGGCAGGGTGACAGTCCC
>NW_012267334.1:1939904-1953658 GCF_000151885.1 Dipodomys ordii | reverse complement strand
GCCCCCGCCCACCACGGTTGCCCCATCCCCTCTGCCCACGGCCCGCCGGGGTTTTGCAACGCTGCGCAGGAGGGCAGGGTGCAGGCCTGTGGGGGAGGCTGGGGTCACGCCCCGGGGGAGGGCGCCGGGCTTTCGCGGGCCCCACGCCGCGGGGACTGTGGCCGCCTCCCCCGGGCGTCAATGCCAGGTGGTGAGGGTGCCCAAGGGCCTGGCCGGTGTTCTGTGGCACCCACCTCGGGCAGGGCGGTGTGTCCCTGCGCAGTCTGCTCGGTGGGAGCAGAGGCCTCTCCAGGCCCCGGCCTCCCAGGACCCGGCCTGCCCTTGAGAGGCTGGAGGGACTGTCTCGGGCATAGGAAGGGGCTTGCTGTGGGGAGCTCCCCCACACCAGTATCCAGGCCCTGCTGCACAGATGGAGGCGGCCACCCATGGCTGACACCTGTAAACCTACTTACTCAGGAGGCTGAGATCTGAGGACCACAGTTTGAAGCCAGCCTGGACAGGAAAGTCAGTGAGACTCATTTCCAATTAACCACCAGAAAGCTGGGCTTTAAGCAGAGCTGTGGCTCAAGTGATAGAGCACCAGCCATGAGCGAAAAAGCCAGTCGTACTGAGTTCATTCTGCCCTGAGTCCAGGCTCCAGTACTGGCATACACACGCAAAGGACACAAAGGACAGGTGTGCACACCTTGAAGGGATAGATGGCTCAAAGTCCGGGGCAGGTATGTCTCTGGGAGGAAGTTCTGCTGTCCCTGAGCCCAGCCAGGGAGGGCGTGCTTGCTTGCTTGGAGCTGGAGCGAGCCTGTCCCCGTGCAGGCTGGCAGCTGGGCGTTTTCAGCAGGCCTGACTTGGGACATCCATGGTGGGTCTCACCCTCAGGCTTGATGTGCACTGCAGTGGTGGCCTCATTACTAGCAGCTTCCTGCTCGCAGAGAAGCCCAGCCTGCTCTTCCTGCACCACAGCTTCCCGGGGGCCAAATCCAGTCACCAGCTGCCCTTTTGTGTTAGGGCTAGGCCTAGCAGGATGGCCAAGCCAGTACAGGGCCTTCCTATACTGCCAAGCCCATGGTTCAGCATGCCCAGCTAAAATACGCAGGCCCCCAAGGCCTTCCTGCACCCTCCCTCTCACCCCAGCACCACCCAGACAATGGCCCTGAGGCCTGGGGACCTTGGCTGGGTAACAGTAGGTGTTTTGTTTCTATTGGCATCTGGGTTCCCAGGGCCAAGGGAGGGAGGGCTGCAGACCAGACAGAGGCCAGGAGACCGAAGTCCTGCCCCTGGGCCTCAGGTCCCTGTGATGGCCTCTCCCCTGTACCAGCAGATCAAGGGACAGGTGCAGACATTGTCAACATGGGGACCTCCAGCTGGAGGGTGCAGAAGAGTCAATGTGGAAAATGCACAGTGGGTGCCGTGTCATTAAGCTGCCACTTGTTCTGGGGGTGGGGGAAGAACGTGGGAGTGGAAGCTTGCCTGTGTCTGGGTCTCCAAGCCTGAGCTTAGACAGGCTGAGCGGGGCTGGAGCCCCAAGCCTGGAATGGGACAGAGCCTGGGCACTGTGGATGCCCCTGTCCTTGGAAATGGGATGGTGGGCTGCTACAGTTTACAGATGAACAGCTGAGACTTCCAGGGAAGTTTGGTGGTATGGTGTAGGAAGAAAGGAGGCATCTGCCCAAGGTCTTAGAAGTAAGATATAGCTGGAACTCAGAGTGAGAAAAATGTCCTTGTCACCCGGCACCAGTGGTTCCCACCTGTAATCCCAGCTACCCAGGAGACTGAAGCCAGAGCCTAAAAAGTCTGTGAAACTCTTCTCTTCCAGTTAACCAGCAAAAAGCTATAGAGGTGTGGTTCAAGTGACAGATTGCTAGCCAAGAGCAGAAAAGTTAAGTGAGAGCACAGGTCCCTGAGTTCAAGCCCCAGGACCAGCGCGCACACACAGAACCTTTCGTCTTCCACCTGTGCACAACGTGGCCCTGCACTCTTGGAGAGGCAGCCGTACTCCTCCTCTTCCTATGAGGTTGAGGCTGGTGCGGGAGGCGTTGCCGGCCTCTGTGTGCAGGGAGCGGCGTTGGTAATGGAAGGGCCAAGGCTGACTTCAGGCTGGCCTGTGGGTGGTCTCTTCCCTGTGTAGGGGTTAGGTTGAGGTGTTCCACCTACCTGACAGGCCATAGCAAAGCAGAGGCTGCGTGTATTGGACTTGGGCTCGGCTGCAGGTTGAGGGATAGAGCCGCTGGCCTTGAAGGACAGAGGAAGTACCCTTCCTGGTAAGGACGGCATGCTGGTGCTGGCATCCCAGGGCCAGGTCCTCATCCTCTGCCATCTGTGCCCACCCAAGGCTTGGGGAAGAGATGGGTACTGCTGTGCCTACAGAGACCAGGGGCTTGTTGGCATTGGTCAGGTTTTGAATTTAGACAGGACCCAGCCTCGTAGCCATGATCACCAGCCATGAAGCCCCTGGGTCCACGACAGACTCAGAGATAAGGGCCACACGGCTGCATCTCTCCTTGGCCTGCCTGGGCCCTGGGCCTGGAGGGAGGCCGGGTCTTGTGTGACCGAGGCCAGAGAGGATGGGCTTCTGCCCGCGTCTCTGTGGACCCTAGAAGTGGAGGTCCCTGGGGAGGGCTGTGTTTGGCCAGGGAGGAAGATCCTGTGCCCACTCCCCACCCACTCCTCCAGCCAGCAGGGTCCCCTTCCTCCTGGCACCCGCTCTCCTCTGGTCCCTCTTCTGCCCGTCTGGCACTCCACTACTGTGACACTTGTTAGCAAACCAGTTGGCTTTCTGGAGTCTGCTGTCCCCACTCTGATGAGGCCAAGCAGATGGCCCTTCCCACAAGGCTCCGCCCAGAGAGCTTCCAGGTCTCCCTGGATTGGCCCAGCCCAAGACCAGTGACTAGTACTGAGGGCAAGGGTTAGCTAGTGGCCTTCCACGAGGACAGGCAGGCCCATGGCTTGAACCTGTCCTTGAACTGCTTCCTGGAGCTGGGGCTGACAGGAGGTGAACAGTCACTCTTAGTGACTCTGGCACTAATGTTGGGAGGTCCCAGGGGACCCACCTGTGTTCTGTCCCAGCCTGATGGAATGCAGCTGCTTCTGCTCTCCTTGTGCAGATGGCCTGCAAGCTTAGGAAGGTCAAGTTCCTAGCCCAGGTCACAGATGGAATGGAAGGAGCTCAGACTCTCGCCAGCTGCAGGGACGCGTTGTGGCATGGGCTGGTCACTCACGGGCCCTGGCCACCTCTGTGCAGGGGGTGAGGACTTGCTTTGTGAGCTGGGTCCAGAGCGGTGCTTGGCTTATCTGTATCTGTGTCGGGCAGGCAGCAGGGGTGGCTTTCAGCCCCCCTCCCCATTACAATGGACCTTTCACCTTTCTCTGGTGGGCTTGCTGGTGTCCACTGCAGCTCCTAGGGTGCTTGGCTGGTGTCCCTCCTCTTGGAAGAAACACAAAAGAGAGACAGGCAGCAAGCCAGGGCCTTGCTTTCCAGGGTGAGGATTCCTTACCCAAAATGCACGGGACTCGAAGTGTTTCAAACCTGGGATGAGCTGTCTTGGTGCTGGGACGCCAGTGTGAACACAGTGTGTTTGTTTATGTCTCCTGGGCGTCCGTGCAGACTGAAGATGTTTCTAAAGTGCTTCCAGCCCTTCGTAGTCCCTTTCCTGAGGTCAGGTGTCAGTTGTTCCAAGAACGTAAGGGATTTGAGCATTTGGGGTTTAGAGTGCCTGTTGTTCAGCCTGTATAAATCCTAGAATTCCAGGCAAGGTCCTGGGTTCTATCCCAGGCATCACAAAAAAAAATCACAGCTCTGGGGCTGGGAAGGTGGCTCAGTGGTAGAGTGCTTGCCTTGCATTCATGAGGCCTGGGGTTCAATTCCTCAGCACCACAGATGCAGAAAAAGCCGGAAGTGGCGCTGTGGCTCAAGTGGTAGAGCGCTAGCCTTGAGCTGAAGAGCTGAGGGACAGAGCCCAGGCCCAGAGTTCAGGCCCCACTATGGGGGGAAAAAAATTACAGCTCTGTCCTCTGCTGAAAAGAAACGCCCACCTTCCTTCTCTTTTCCTTCAGTCCCCAAGGGTGTTTAGATCTGCTGATCCCAACTATCTGAGCACCCCAAACTTACAGCCTCAGGGCAGACTCCTGGAGTCTTGATGGCTGGGCAGGGCTCCTCAGTAATCATTTCCCCCACCCCTCTCCAGCCAACTTGCCCTCCAGACACACCCCTGCCTCCTGCCTGCCAGCACCACTTCCCCAGGTCCTGGCTGTGCTCATCTTCCCAGTGTGTGAGCTGTGGCAGGTGAGGGAGCTCTTCTTGTTTTTGTCTGCAAGTCTCTGACAGGCAGCGGAGCTGGTGAGCATTCCCTGTGGATTGCTTGACACACAATCCCAGGACTCTGTGCTCCACGCAGCTGACCTGGCACGCCCCTTTCCCCTGGAGGGAGTCAGTGCTGGTTTCCAGTCACCGTAGACGAGGCTTTTCGGGTTCCACTTCCACAGGGTCCCCAGAGCCCTCCACAGCTCCGTGGAGGCAGGCAGTAGTGTGGCCTTTCCAAGCAGGGGTAGTGGTCCGGTAGGAGTGCCATGAGGGCGGGGCCGCGGTGACCACATGACCACAGGCTTGGGTGGAATGAAGGACTGGCAGCCTTTGAACCTCTGGGGGTCTCAGGAGTCTGCGCTGTGGACCGTGAGCAGTAACTGCTGCCCATAGAGGGCCTGCCTTCCTCTAGGTTCGGCTCACCTGCCTGGAGAGTGGAGCATTCTCCCCAACCTTGTGCTCCCCAGCGTGTTGCTGACAGCCCTGTGCTGTGCTAGGAGCGCAGAGGGAGTTCCCCAGGCTTCATCCCTGTGTGCTAACCTCCGATGGGTTAATGTCCTGTCTCAGGTGTGCAGAGCAGAATGGCTGGGCCCCTCCCTAGGGCCTCCTGCCCAGCCAGTGCCCGGGAGGACCTCTGGATACAGGCTACAGGGCACTCAAGGTGTCCCTGAGCAGCTCTGGCCTCAGCAGTGAGATCCAGCTGACCTCTGTGTGCCTGCCAGCGATACCCGGGTGGCCCCAGGGAAGGGGTGAAGGCCAGCAGCAGCCTACCTGCACAGCTTCCTGCCTTCCCTCAGCCAGGGTGGCCCTCCTGAGCCGTTCCCTCTCCCTGTGCCCTCTCCCACCCTGCCCTGCAGGCCTTGCTCACTGCTGCTTCCATCCTCAGTATCATCAGCTGGTTTGTGCGGACCTTCAAGTATGTGTACAACCTCCGCTTTGATGTCCGGGGACGGCAGAAGCTGGAGGCGGAAGGGCCCTGTGTCATCATCTCCAACCACCAGAGCATCCTGGACATGATGGGTAAGCTGCCACCCAAGGCACGGGGTGGGGGCAGGGGGGGCAGGCTGGGCCCCCATGAGGCAGAGGCCTGAGCTGAAGCAGAGCCAGACATGTGGTAAGAGCAGCAGGCAGCCAGGGCCAATGGCTCACCTGTAACCCTCACTACTAAGGAGATTGAGATCTGATGATCAAGGTTCGAAGCCACCTAGGGAAGGAAATCCCTGAGATTTTTTTTTTTTTGGTTGGTGGTAGGGCTTGAACTTTTTTTTTTTTTTTTGACCAGTTGTGGGGCCTGAACTCTGGGCCTGGGCGCTGTCCCTCAGCTCTTCAGATCAAGGCTAGCTCTCTACCACTTGAACTACAGCGCTACTTCCGGCTTTTTTTGCTTATGTGGTGCTGAGGAATCGAACCCAGGGCCTCATGCATGCAAGGCAAGCGCTCTACCACTGAGCCACCTTCCTAGCCCAGGGCTTTTACTTTGGGCCTGGGCATTGTCCCTCTTCAGCTCAAGGTGAACACTCAACTACTTAAGCCACAGTGCCACTTCCAGTTTTCTGGTGGTTGAAATAAGAGTCTCAGGGACTTTCCTGCCCGGGCTGGCTTTGAACTGCAATACTCAGATCTGAGCTTCCTGAGTAGCTAGGATTACGGGCATGAGCCATTGGCACCCTGCCCGTGAGATTCTTACCTCCAATTAATCACCACAAAGCTGGGATGAGTGGTAAAGTGTCAGCCTTTAGAGTGGTAAAGTGTCAGACAAGAGCACAGGGCCCTGAGTACAAGCTCCAGTACTGGCACACCCAAAGTAGGCAGCAGGCTGCCTATGCCTGAGTGTATAGAGCACCCCATCTTCTGTATAAGGAAGGAGGCAGAGTTGGAAGGCTTGGCATCTTGTGTGGGGTGTGCCCGGCTCATCCTCCTCTGGGAGAGGCCTAGTACACTGTCACTGCCTTGGTTCTGAATGTATCTGTGTATGTGTCCTCTGTCTCTCTTCCCCTCTCCTCCCCTTCTCCTGCCCCACTTCGTATAGGCCTCATGGAGATCCTTCCGAAGCGCTGTGTACAGATCGCCAAGAGGGAGCTGGTGTTCCTGGGGCCTGTGGGCCTCATCATGTATCTGGGGGGTGTCCACTTCATCAACCGGCAGCGCTCCAGCACCGCTGTGTCCGTCATGGCCGACCTGGGTGGGCGCATGGTCAGGGAAAATGTGAGTTTGTGGCTTGGCGGGGCTCTGTACTCACAGAGCATGTCTGCAAGTGGGAAGCGGCAGGGGCTGCGCTCCAGGCTGCCAGTGGCTGAGCCTGCGGAGGGGAGGAGAGGACTGGCTCCTGAAGGGCCACCAGCCCCCCCCCCCCACAGAGCCAACTCTTTTCTCCACAGCTCAAGGTGTGGATCTACCCTGAGGGCACACGCAACGATAATGGCGACCTGCTGCCCTTTAAGAAAGGTGCCTTCTACCTGGCCATCCAGGCCCAGGTGAGCCCCACCCTTCCTTGGGGGGGAGGGGGGTTGGGTCAAAGGAGGCTGAGATGACCTCCAAACTGGCCAGGTAGAAGCCAGTCTGACCTGTAGGGGTGGTAGCCCCGGGGGGTCAGGCCTTTCACCTGCTGAGAGGCACAGCCTGGCTCTTGATCAGGTCCAGGCGCTGCTGACACCCCACTTCCTGCTGGCCAGGCACAAGTCCCGAGGTTTTTTGTTTTGGTTGGTCATGAGGCTTGAACTCGGCCTGGGCGCTGTCCCTCAGCTCTTCAGCTCAAGGCGAGCGCTCTACCACTTGAGCTACAGCGCCACTTCCAGTTTTCTGGTGGTTGAAATAGGAGTCTCACGGTCTCTCCTGCCCGGGCTGGCTTTGAACCGCGATCCTCAGATCTCAGCCTCCTGAGTAGCTAGGATGACAGGCGTGAGCCACCAGCGCCCGGCTTGGTAGGGCCCATTTCTGTGTAAGACGACAGAGGCTGTCTAAAGGCCGAGGGTCCATACAGACAGGACTGCAGTGGCGTCTGATACCGGGACATGGTCTTCCAGGCCCATCACGAGTGGGCAGCCTGCCACATTCACCCAAGCAGAAGCCCTGGCAAGCCCAGGTGGGAAGGCCAGATCAAAGGCTGAGGGTCAGTGGGAGGTGCCTGGTTTGGTTTCCCACAGCTGTACCCTCCCACCCCCATCCACACCAGCACAGAAGTCTGCAGCAGGGGCTGGTCAGGACAGGCTGAGGGACTTTCCTGGGGGCCAGGGGAGAGGACAGAGCTGTGGAAACCCATTGGACACACACTTAGAAACCTGTTCTACTGTCAGTGTTGTCTCAGTGACACACTCTAGCCAGGAGCTGAGGGAGCCCGCCCAGCTGGAGCCTCAGGTTCTCCCAGATGCGGGGTGGGCGGTCGGGGGGGGGAGGAGGAGAGGCCGGGCAGCCACTGATGCCCACTGTCCCCCCAGGAACAATCAAGGTGCAAGTGCTGGATGCCATCCCCACCAGTGGCCTCACCGAGGCGGACGTCCCAAAGCTCGTGCACACCTGCCACCAAGCCATGAGGAGCACCTTCCACCACATATCCCAAGCGCCCCAGAACGGTGCTGCCGCGGGGCCTGATGACCAACCAGTCCAGTAGCCCAGGCCACACATGGGGACAGCAGACAGGAGAAGAGGCCAGAGAATGGACAGAGAGTCCCTCTCCAGGGCTGCCAAATATCACTGTGTCTGCCCCCCCAGCCTGGCTCACAAGGCTCTCATTCAGGAAGCCGGAGGCCCCTCTGACACCTCTAGGGGGAGCCCCTCTGGGCTCTGCAGCCCTTACCTGTGCCTCCAGGGTACAAGCCTGAGCTCTAGACTGCCAGGCCTTTGGGCAGCCAGCCAAGGAGCAGGCAGGACTGGCCAGAGCTGGCCAGGGAGCCAGGCACTGGCCCCAGGTCTTCTGATGTGGCTGCCCAAGGCCCACTGGGTACAGTTTGGCTCTGGAGACCAGACCCTGGCCTGCGTCAGGCCTTCGGGAGAGGAGGTGTCCAGGCATCACATACGTCTTGGGCCACCAGGGCCACAGGGCAGTGCAGCGGGCCGCCCCTCACCACCTCGAGGAGAGCGCACGGCAGTGTTGTGCTTTTTGTTTTTTCTTTTTATAAACAAAGTCTTGGAAGTGCCTAGTGAGCTGTGACCCTTACAGAGGAGGGGCAGGGTTCCCCGGCATCTGCGTGTCCAGGAATTCGGTTGTAAGAACAACAAAGCCCAATGCCCACTATTCCCCGTCCCCCACGCACACCCCAGGGGTCTGGCGTGGAAGTCCTTCTCCCCAACCCTCCGTGGGAGTGAGCCTCACTACCAGAAATGCTTTTTCCAATGGGTGGAGTGTGGCTCCACCTAACACGCAGGGCCTGATGGCTAAAGATGCCCTTTGACCTCTAGCCGTGTGCGGTGCCAGCGTACCACCAGAAGGAAGCCGTGCCTTAGAACCACCTGCCTGGACTCTGGTGGTGCTGGCGCCCCGGGGCTCCTGTGAACCCAGCGGGGAGGAGGAAGGGCACAGCCCCCAGCCCAGCACTGCGCAGCAGCTCAGTCTCCAGTGTTCCCCGCCCTGTTCCCCGCCCGGCCTCAGGAGGCTGCTGCTGAGGCCCACTGGCCTTGCTCTGGGTAGGGAGGCCTCGTACCGCGGGCCCTCTGGGTCCTGAGAAACGCTACGTGTGGGGTGCACACAGGAAGACCCCCATCCTGAGCCCAAGTCCGGGGGCTCTGGAGAAGGGGGAGGGGAGCAGAGGCCCTTCACAGCCTTAACCGGGAGTGGGGCAGGCCCCGCTGGGAGGTAGGAGCCGCAGGGCAGGATGAGGAGGCAGCTGCTTGTCCAGCCTCGGGTGGCCAGGTGGAGACCTTCACAGATCCTTCCTGCAGGAGCCTAGGGGAGGAAGAGGAGGCAGAGCTGGCTTCACCGCCCTGGCACCCAGACCCCATCTGGGCCCAGATCCCAGGAACACAGCGATAGTGGCAGCACAGGTTACTCACAAGACCCCAGCTGCTCCTCCAGGAAGGAGACCTGTTCACTCAGGGAGTCCACGCGGTCCAGCTGCTGGAGGGAGTGGGCCAGGAGGCTGCCGGGGTCCTGAAACCCGTGCTCTGAGGCCCTCGAGGCCAGGCTGTGCAGGGGAGCCAGCGCCAGCTGCAGCTTCTGCAAGGGGGGGCGGGGGGGGGCAGAAAGTCCAGGGACCCGTCAGCCTCTCAACTCAGCGCTGGCTCTCCTTGCCACTAGGGGGAGCTATTGCACCAGAAGAGCCTGAGACTGGTACAGAGGACGGTGTGACAGGACGTGTGGGGGTGACCAAGCGCGGCTCTCCTCAGCCCGGGGGAGTCCGAGCAGCAGTGTCACCTGGCATAACCCAAGCCAGAGAGGACCCTGAGTCAACAGGAGAGCCGGGGTCCTCGAAGGCCTTCCTGTGGAGCCACGGGAGCTATGTCCCCAGAAACGGCAAGGGTCTACAGGCCTGACCCAATCCGGCCCTTGTGAGCACCAGCCAGACCTGTCTGCCCAGCCTCACCTGCTCCAGCGCGTCCACCCGCGACTGCAGCCTGCGCACCTCCTCCTGCACCACAGCGTCTGCTCCTGGGGGCAGATGCAAGCGCGGGTCAGGAGCCCAGGGCCAGGGATGGAGGCTTCCCCGCCCCAGGGAGCGCTGGGCCAGCTGCAAGCCCTGGAGTCACTGCCTCTGCCCCAGCTGTCCACGCAAGACAGGCTCTAGGTGGACCCGCCTGCCCCACCTGATGGGTGCTCACCGGGGCGGCGAGCTCCTGGCGCTGGGCTGCTGACGGCGCATTATTACTCACGGTACGAGTTTGAAGTGTCACAGCGCGTACCAAAAGTAATAATGTCCCGTCACCAGCGAGGGACCGTGTCCGGGGTGGGGTCTTCTTGCGCTTTCTCGGCTGAGATGAGGCCTCCCGGAGAACTTGCCACAGTGCCTTCCAGAAACCTCCCCTCAGGGGAAGGGGTCCCTGCTACCACCTTCTACCCAGAGTGCCTGGCCTCTCACATGGCACATGGTACTGACCAGGGCAGGCCATCTCCACCTCACAGCCCTGGACCGATCCATCCCCATCCGTCCCGCCTGCCCACCGCCTCAGGCCAGGTGCGGCAGCAGGGGTGGGGGCTGAGCCTTACCTGTCGGGTCCGGGGCCATCCTGGAGGCCCCTCCCTTGGGCAGGCAGAGCGTCCCATCTGCAGACAGGCTCTGTCCCTCCCAGCACTGACACGAGTAACTGCCCGCCGTGTTGACACAGCGCTGGGGACAGCCGGCCCCTCCCGTGCTGCATTCGTCCACGTCTGCAGGAACAGACAAGCAGCCCTGCACGAGCGAGGCTCGGCCACACTACGCCCCACTAAGACCCATCCATCCGTGGGCACCACGGTGGCCAGCCCTTGTCCACGTACAAGCAGGAGTGTGGCGCCGGCCTTACCCGTCTGGCAGGTGTCTCCCTTCCATCCTGCAGGGCAGCGGCAGCGTCCCGGCTGGGCACAGTGCCCTCCGTTCCTGCATGGTGGCTGGCATATTGCTGTGGGTGGGGGAAGCATGTCACCCACTCCAGAGTGTCCCAAGAGCCCTGGGCAGCAGCCGAGGCGCGGCACCCCCCATGCTGGGCACCACGGGTCCCACTGCCCTCACCAGCTTCACAGGCCCCGGGAAGCCCACCGGTCCTCTTCCAGCCGGGGCAGCAGGCGTAGCGGGGCCCTGCAGGAGCCAATCCAGGGCTGCGGCGGTAGGCGGTCCGGTAGATGGTCCTGCAGGGAGAAGGGACCGTTCTAGGGACCCCACAGAGGCTGGCCCAGGCTGGGCCTTGCCTAGACATGCCGGGGGTCACCCGACCCCATCGGCCAGCTCCTGGCACCTGACTACTGGGTCACCCCCAAGAGTCCCTAAAGGGTCTCTTGGGAACTGCAGCATGGGGCCACGGCCCCCCGGGGTCTCCAGTGATGAGCAGACCCCTGCAGCATGGGGGTCCATGTGCAGGACTGACAGGCAGAGGCAGCCGGCCCTGCCTGCAGCAACGACTGCTGGGCTGGAGCCCAGCCCTTCCTCTCCTGGACCCCAGACGCCCCTGCTAAAGCTGCTCCTTCACTTTGGAAGTTTAGGAGCCTCTGAAATCTGGAGAGGAGTTTATGAGTCTGAGACTTTTCTAGATGCTTCTAGGCTAGGAGGAGGCGGGAGTCCCTGTCCTTAGAACAAGAATCTGTTCCCCCTCCCCTTCGGGACATCAGGGGGTGTCTCCCTCAGATCCCATCAGCAGGAGAGGGAGGGGTCCTGGCTGGGGTCGCAGAGGCAGACCGGGATTACAGGCAGGTTTCAGGGGGCTGGCGATGCCCAGGAGGAAGCGGTGGGCATCCCAGGGCAGAGGGTAGCAGAGGTGGACACCTGCAGCACAAGAGTGCTCTTCTAGGCGCCGTCCTCAAGGCGCCGTCCCAAGGCTGGCCTCCGTGGTGATCAGAAGCATGCTCAGACTTGACTGCAGCCCAGGCCCGCACCAGGGACCCCACAGCTCAGGCTCTGCAGCGAGGGCTGCTGGCCGGTGGGCGCTCACCCCTCGCGGTGCTCACCTGTAGGTGCTGCAGGCCCGGTGCCCAGCGCAGGTGGTAAGGAAGGGCTGGTACACACGCTGCACGAAGGACTCTGAAGCAGGTCCTTGGACCTCCATAGCACACACCCTACGGCTAGAGGATGCCTGGCTCAACCACAGCACTGCGGACCCACGAGCATGGGGGAAGGGCTTGCGGGGGGGGGGGAGAGAAGCTTCTTGGCCAGAGCCACCGTGAAGGCTGTGAGCGACCTTGGGAAGGGCTGAGCCCCTTCCCCACCCACACCCACGACCAGGCTTACCCGGGCCCATAGACGTGCTCAGTGCCTCCTGCGGCCAGGACTAGAAACCACAACAGGGGGAGCTCCCGGGAGCCCCTCATGGCCGGAGTCTCCAGGTGGGCCTGCCTCCACCAGGGGCCTGGAGCGAGCAATACAGCCAAGTAAGGCCAGGAAAGCTTCCGGCTCCCATCCAAGGCCTCCAAGGGCAGCAGCCCCCTCAGGCAGAACCACCCTCCAGCTAGGCGGCCCTTCAAGCCATCAGGAGAGCCAGGAGGCCCCTAGACTGCGGGGCAGCACAGAGAGGGCACCGGAGGTGAGGTGGGTCGTGAGGGTAACACAGGCTGCTCCCGCTCCCTGGTGACTGGACGGCTGGCCTGCCCTCCACGCTCTGCAGCTGCGGTGCCCATGGCCGTGGGACCCCGCCAGGCCAGGGCCTTGCTGGGCCATCCCAGCCCTCTGGACGCGGCTTCCATATCTGCCCAGGGCAGAACGTGTGCCCGGGGCATGCGGGTCCCAGGGTGTGGGTGTCCATCATCAGCAGATGCCAGGGCCGCTTAGGGGTGACCACCAGAGGGGGTGTCCTTCCCAGACTCGAGTCCCTGTGCGAGAGCCTATGGGCTCCTAAGGCATTGGTCCCCTGGGTCTGCCTGTGCCCAGTTGGGGTAATGGAGCAGCCCTGGGGTCACTGGAGTCCAGGTCTCTCCTTGAACAGCTAAGCAGTGGCCAGGAGGCTAGTGAGGCTTCCTAGGAGTCCAAAGAACCCCAGTCCACAACTGGTCTGGGCCGAGGTTCCTACAATGAGGAGCCAAGGGGTCCAATGAGGAGCCTGTCCAATGAGGAGGCTGTCATGGTTGCCTGCACTGTAGACAGGAGGGTGGAACCTCTTTCTCCCAGACTCAGTTTCCCCAAAGACACCAACCACACTTAGGGTCTTAGGGCCTCCTCAGGCTCGGATGGTCTGTCCCACAGACAGTGACACTCAAGTTGTGGGGCCCTGGCTGCTGTCCAGGGCTGGCCTCGCACAGACACTGGTCACTTGACTGGGTGTTGGGGCTATGCAGGTCCCCGGCATCCACCCTAGGCCTGGCGCGCTGGGGCAGAGGGAAGCGGCAGGAGGCGGGTCCTTCCTGCCCGGCTGTTTGGAGGCAGAGGGGAGGGAGGAGGGCAGGGGGCCCGGGCTGGTGTTGGGTCTCAGGAGCAGCACAGAGGTGTCCGGGCCGGGCTTCGGGGCTGGCGCAGCTGGGGGCGCCCTCCCTCAGCCCTGCGCACCGGGCCAGGATTGCGCCTGCACGGAGGCTCGGGTTTTTGAAAGTCATGCTTTGCCCAGGGCCAGAGGAGGCGGCGGCGCAGCCCCCACCCAGGTGGATGAGCAATCGCGGCCCCACCGGTGTCACCACGGCCCTGATGTCACCTCCCCGCCCCCCCCCCCGTCCAGCAGCCCCTGGGGAAGGGGCCGCGGGGGGAGGGGCTGGCCACCCCAGGGCGACCTGTGACGGCCAGGAGGGCGTCTGGGCGTGGGGCCGCGCGGCTGGACGGCTCGCGGGGGTCCGTCCTCTCCACTGCCTGCCCCAAGCTCACGGGGGGGCCGGGCCGGACTGGCTGCGGGGTAGGGGGCCCGAGGCCCCAAGCCA
>NW_012267334.1:1881101-1939399 GCF_000151885.1 Dipodomys ordii | reverse complement strand
CCCGAGCCCCGCCCGCCTCGGTGGGCTGCGACCCCGCCCCCCATTGAGCGGACAGGGAAACTGAGGCCCCGCCGCCGAGGCCTTCGCAGGTGCGCAGTGAGTCGGCCAGAGCCAGGCTCTTGAGACAGGCCGCCCCGAGCGCCCCCTGAGCCCCGCAGCCGCCGGGGGCGCAGCCAGGGGTCCGACCTGCTCTGACTCCGGGACGGCTCCCTGCCCGGCGGCCGCTCGGGGACGGGACCCCAGGAGCAGGATGACAGGGTGGTGAGGGGGCTGCCAGGGCCCTTGCCTGGCAGCGCCCAGAACATGGCTCAGGACAGTCAGGACCAGGCCTGAGTGCTCCTCCCCGCTGTGAATTCACACACGCGCGCGCGCACACACACACACACACACACACAGTTCACTGTTACCGCCTGAGGCCTCTGGTTAGCTGCTGGCCTCCCCTCTCCAAGCCTGCATTTCTGAATTAACCCCAGGACTCCCTCCACATTTCTGGGTGGTGATTGTCACTGCCTTAAACTTAGCCATACCCTTACGTGTGTGTGGTAGGTGTGCGTGTCCATGGAAGAGGTGCCCCTGGCCCGGCCTGCCTGGGACTCACCTGTCAAAGGGCCGTGGGTCGCCCCCGGGGTGCTGATGGCAGCTGCTCTTCTGTGCGGCCCTCCATGCCTGGGGGCGCTGAGGCTGTGGGTCAGAGGATAGGATTAGAGCCCACCCTGGGGACAGGCCAAGGCCTCCATTTGTAAGATGGGGCTGTTGCCTCTCAGCCCTGGGCTCCCCAGACACGGGGTGAGTGGAGCTGGGCACCCCTCTCTACAGCCCGGCTCCACACACAAGGCCTCTGGATGAAGCAGGAAGGCCAGCACCTGGGCATTCTGGCTTGGACTTCTTGTGCCCCATGAGAGCTGAAAGAATGGGGAGGGGGGGAGAGTCAGAGGCCTGGAGCGGAGCCCCACAATGAGGCCTTGCCTTTTGCCATTCAGGCAGCCACTGCATGGGGTGGGGGGAGGGCTGCGCTGCAGTGGGACCTGTAAGTCTGGGGTGCAGGGGGGGGCTGGCTCTCGGACCCTTGGCCCAAGCCAGGGAGCTCTCTCCCAGTCCAGCACGACTGACAGTGGAGCCCAGGGTACCTCTGCCCCGCCCCCCGCCCGGCTGCACCCGCAAGCCAGCACTGCTGTTTGCCAGCCTTGCCAGGTAAAGATGGGGGCAGGAGACAGTTCTAGCTGGCGCTCTGCTCTACCTGCCTCTCAGACTCCTGGCATGGCTAGGGAAGGGGCCTGGGAGGCCCTGCCACAGTGTGAGGGACTTGGGCCTTTGGACAGGACACAGGGACTCGGGGGATGGAGAAGAGGAGGCTGCCCTCGGGTCCTTGTGAGGACCCCATGTGACCCCACAGCCTCCCACCAAGCTGTCCCTAAGCCTGAGCCCCCACAGCCACCTGGCAGGAGGTGAGAGCCTGCCTGCTCAGTGCCTCCAGGCGCACAGCTTTGGGGGTCCTCCCTCAGGCTGATCTGGGAGCACACATCCACTTCTAGGGGACGCAGAGGAGAAGGCCGCAGCCTTCCAGCAGAAGAAGAGGGCACCAAACCCAGCAGGGCCGAGTCCTGTGGCCCCAGGGACTCCCAGGCTGCAGAGTGGGGCCAGGCGGTGTGGCCGCGTGCGGGCTACATCCAGCTCTCCTGGCCCGCAGCATTGCTGGCCAGCAGGCGGGAAGAGGGGATCCACTCTGGTGGCCAGGGGGCCTTAGGAGCCTCCTCTGTTTCATAGGGATGGACGACCAGAAGAGCAGGGAATCGCACCCAGAGCTGGACAGGCTCCAGCCCAGCTCACAGAGCCACCGCCACTCTGCCCTCTCCCTGGGGCCTCGGGGCCTCTCCCTGTCCCTGCAGGGCCATCTGCATACCTGATGTCGCCCAGGTCATAGCCACCATCGCTGCCTCCTTGGGCCAGGCGTGCACCTAGCCCCTCGCAGGGACATCCAGCCAACGGGCCGCCCTGGGCCCCCTCCTGGGGCTGGCCTGTCCTGTGGCCTGCCCACCTGTCCCCAGGCCGGCCTGCCCGCCTGCCCTGCGGTCGCAGCCTCCATGGTGGCTTGTGGGGTTCGGGGCTGGGGCAGAGGCGCCTCCCAGGCGAGGAAGGGCGGCTTTTTATGCTCCGTCCAGGGCAAATCAGGATTGGGATGGGCCCTTCCCGGCCGGACTTCCTGTGTGTGTTCTCCCCTGATAATGGGAATCTGTCAGCCGACAAACAGGAGGCTGAGGGGCGGGGGGGGGGGGGGGCGCCGCGGGAGGGGGAGGGGAGCTCTCCCCGGGAACCTCAGGGCCCAGCCCCAAGTCATCCAGAGGCCCACGTTTGGGCTCTGCTGAGCCTGGCTGGGGACCCCGGGGACACGCGCTGGGGTCCTGGGAGCTGCCACAGCGTGGGCCTCTGAAGAGGGGCCCGCGCTTTCTGGGTGGCTGGGCCAGGGAGCCGGGACTCTTCCCAGGATGTCCCCAGATGGGTGAGGAATGAGGAGGACACCCAAGGGAGAGGCAGTCTGCGGGGGCCTTGCCCAGGGCAGGTGGCAGCCCTCAGCTAGGAGGGACCTGGTGAGGTGCAGCAGGATGGGTAGTCTGAGAACAGCCTGTCCCTTGGGTCCCCAGGGGCTTATGGGTGACACGGGAAGGGGCATGGGGAGGGACAGGGGTGGACAGAGAGCAGCTGAGGGTCAGGTCACCTCCTGGAATACCAGCTCCCCCCATCTCTACCTCTCTTCATCTCTGTTTCTGTCTGTCTGTCTGTCTGTCTCAGAGCTGCTTAAAGGGCAATGAGCCCACTGCCTCTCAAGATGTACAAGCAGGGGGCTGGGAAGGTGGCTTAGTGGTAGAGTGCTTGCCTTGCATGCTCGAGGCCCTGGGTTCGATTCCTCAGCACCACATAAGCAAAAAAGGAAAAAGCTGGAAGTGGCGCTGTGGCTCAAGTGGTAGAGACTAGCCTTGAGCTGAAGAGCTGAGGGACAGCGCCCAGGCCCGAGTTCAGGCCCCAAAACTGGACCCCCCCAAAAAAAGATGTGCAAGCAGGGCCAGGCCGGAAGCCCCTAGCCCCACTTCTGGGCTGGTGACATCCAGTACATCCCTCCCCTGGCCTTCAGCAGGCGGGAGGGGTGAGACCGGGACACAGGAGCCCTTGAGTGGCCCCAGGTGGCGTGCCTCGATTCCCTGGGGTCTCAGCTAGCGTTCCCCCACATTGGAAGTATAACAGGAGGCCTCGGGCAGGCTGAACATGAAGACACCATGACACCGTGACCGCCGAGAGGCTTGCAGGACTCAGCTGGCAGTGACCACGGAGGCACCCAGACAGCAGTGGGCAGGAGGCACCCAGAGCCCAGCCGGGGCTCACCAACACTGGCTGTCCTTGGGGTGCCAGGGTGCTTTGGTTCAGCTGCTGCCCAGTGTCTGGACTCCCTCACTGCTCTGGCCCTCCGTGTCCACTGAGCCCCACATCTGTCCATGGCTGTCCAGCGCACCCCCAGATGGACCACTTGTAGCAAAGGAGGTGGAGCAGGTTGGCAGAGGCCTGCTGCCGCACTGAGAGCAGGAGGGAGCTGCACCCCTGCCGCTGCCCAGCTCCTCACAGCCTTAGCCCTCCCCCCCCCCGTGGCCCCCCTGCACCCCCTCGAACGCCGTGAGCATAGAAGAGGCACCAGCCTCGTCCTGTGTCTGTGGAAGGCGCTCCCCACAGGCAGGCATCGGTGATGTCCGTGGCAGGGTCCTTGGGGTCTCTTCAAGAGGGTCCCCCAACTCTAAGGCCAAGCCTGGGGCCTCCTTCCTCACTTCCTGCCTGGGACCTGCGCTTACTGGCCAAGGACAGTGGGCATCTGTCATGGGCACACACCAGCCCCTGTGGCTTTGCTCTGCCCCATGCTCAGCAGACACCCTGCAGCATGTGGGGGACACAAGGCTGTGACCCTAGGTCCCCAAGCCCATGGACCTGCCCCTATTTTGTAGAAAAATCAACCATGGGGCTGGCTAGATCTTGGCTCTTTTGTATACAGAAGGGGAAACTGAGGCTCAGGGAAGGAAGGGAACTGGCCCCAGGGAGCAGCAAGGGGCTGGGGGAGGGGGGGAGGAGGAGATGAGCTGGGCCAGCTCAGAAGCAGCTGCCCTTGTCTTCTGAGGGAACTCCGGTTCTTACTTTGCCCTCTGGCCTAGGCCACACACCCCTCAGTCCTGTCCGGACCGGGGATGGTGGAGGGGTCCGGAGCCCACCCTGCCGGCATTCCATGTGTGGGAGCTGGACTCCTGTGGGGGGCGGGGGCTCTTGTCCCGGGCCCCGGGTCTGCCTGCCCGCGTGGGCACACACCCCAGCATCTGCTGCCCACAAGTCCCAGCCCTCAGCCCTACCTCCCCCTGCTGCTGGGGGCCAGGACCCGAACCTCCAAGTGCCAGCCCATCCGTGTGCCACCAAGACCTGGGCCTCCAGCCCCTGAGCAGTGCAGGTGGCTGTGCTGATCGTGACACTGGGCCCAGCAGGAGGGGGCTGGGTGGCAAAGGAGAGCGTGGGTGCTGCTGGGTGGCTTCTCGGGCCCAGACGGTGCAGGAGAGGGAATTTGGTCTGGATTTCGGGCCCAGGGCTCCTCCCATCCTCTCATCCTCTCTGTGTTCCTGCCCCCAGTGGGGCTACTGCTGCAGGGCACCTTGGAAGGAGAGGTGCTGTCTCCCCCCTGGCCCGCTGACCTCCCCAGCCAAGGGCCTCACCTGTGGCAGGAGTATCTAAGGTGAGGTGAGGCTGCTAACTCAGTGGTACCCAAGGCAGGGGCCAACTGCACTCAGGAAGCTGGGATTCTGGTCCTCATGCTGCCTCAGTTTCCCCATCTGCCCCCACAGGGGTCAGCACTACCCTCCAACCCACACAGTGGTGCTCTGAGGTCGAAGGTCACGGGAATGTGGCTGCCTTACCTTCCCGCAGTCCTGGTGGGGAGCCGTGGAGGCCGATCCTCCCAGGGGACCCTTCACAGCAGGGTGCCTGGTCCAGGCCACCCCCAGAGAGGGCGGGCCAAGCCCCCAGCCAGCCGAAGCATCTCAGGGGGGGCCCCCCCGGCGGGAGCACGGGCGTGTGAGCCTGGCTGCGGGAGGAAGGAGCAGAGCAGAGCGCAGTGGAGAGATGGAGTTTCCTGTTTATCCCCCACGGTGGCGGCCAGCCCCGGGACAGGACGGCTGTCAGCCACCGCGGGGCCCAGCTTTGTGCCAAATGCAGTCTGGCCTTCTCACCAAAAGATACGCCTGGCGCAGCAGCCGGTCCCCCGCGAAAAATGGCTGGGAGGTGTGGGGGCAGGGGCATCCGGGCCCAGGAGCAGAGCGGGCCAGCCCTGGAGGGACTGTGGGGTCTGGACAAGGAGAGATGGGGTCCGTGCGTGCGTGGCCTGGCCCAGCTTCCCTTCCCCCACAGGCTGCCTCCTCCCTGACTTAGACATTCACTGTCTGTTCTGGGAGCCCCCACATCGGCGGCACCCCACAGGATGGCCTTGGAGTTGAGAATTCTCCCGCAGCGAGCCATGGAGGCGCGGTGTGGCGCCCGGAGCCCGCACGGGGCAGGACGCCCCGAGACGCTGCCCCTTCTCCTGGCTCTGGGGGCCGTCGTGCTCCAGGACCAGCTTCGTCCTGCTTACGCTCAGGCCGGAGGCCTCCATGGAGATGCTCAACGCGTCCTTGTGGGTTGGCCTTTCGAACCTGTCCCCTGTCTCTGACCAACACTCTCCCTGCTGCCACCCCGAGGCCCACAGAGCTTGGAAAAGGGGATGCCCGGGGTCCCCTCCCCATGGGTCCTCTTGGCCTTCGAGGCAGGGTCCCCGATCCCTCAGCGCACACCCCGCAGACAGGAGTGGGGAAGGAGCGCCTGGCTCAGGGCATTCAGAGGCCCAGGCCCAGGCTTGCAAGCTCCAGCAAGGAGCCTGCCTCTCCCTCCCCTGCCCCGCCCCCTCCCCCTCCCCAGAGCCAGGGCCCCACCAGAGCACCCCAGGGCCCTCCCCTGACTGCCCCTCGCCATGGTGCTTGGCGACACACAGTGGTGCGGCTCTGGCCGGCTGGACCTCCGCCCTCCAGGCTGTGCCACGGTCTGCTGGGGAACAGCCATGGCCCACGTGTGTGCTGCTGGTGCCTGGGCTCCTCCCCGGCCGGGCCTTGCCTCTCATGTGTGCAAACGCACCTTCTCTGGGCTATGGATACCCAGATGCCCGGCATCCCAGACTATTCCTAGGGTCTCTGGTCCCAGGAGAGGTAGGAAGCTGCCCCTGCCGGGCAGGTCCCTGGTGGCCCTGCAGGCTGGAGGCCCGGCCCATGTTGCTCTCCTTTTCAGCCCCCTAAGGCATCTGGGTGGAGAGAGATAGGAGGTGAGATCAGGGCCCCAGGTGGGTACAGGGCAGCGGCTCATAGTCACCAGGCACACTGGTGACTCCCGTAGGTGCTGGAGCTGGCTGTGGCCCACGTCGAGCCCTCCTGCCAGGGCCCGCCCAGGGCCTGGCCTCTGCCCAGGCTGCTGGGACCCAGGAGGCACCACCCGCCCAGCTGACTGTCCCAGGAGAGCCAGCAAAGCGTCGGGCTGGACCCCAGGGCATGTGCCCTCCGTGCCTGGCACCCTGGATGGAAGCTTATTCCTCTGCAAAGCAACAAGCCCTACATAACTACAGACAGACGGCCAGCCGTTAACAAGGGGAAAAAACACTTTATCTCCTGGCGGAAAGGGAAGGCCTGAGCACTGGGCAAGGGCACAGAGGTGGACGCTTGGGCAGCAGCCCAGCCCCGGCTGGCAGGCCTCCCTTCCCCCTCCCGTTCCCTCCCGTTCCCTCCTGCCCTGCCTGGAACAGAGCATTGGGAAGCCTTTGGGACAAGAAATAGCCCAAGAAACAGCCTAGGCTGCTGAGTGCTTGCCAGGCCGGGAGCTTGGTACATCTACCCACTCCTCAAAGTCCCAGTGCCCACACCTGACAGGGTCTGGAGCAGAGCTGCAGGTACCCAGCCTCTGCAGGGGGCAGTGTGTGGGGGGGTGTTGGACACCCTCTCCCTGGTGACTGCCCCTTGTCCAGTGCTCAGGGGAGACGGGACTCTGGAGGAAGTAAAGTCCAAGTCACTTCTGCTGCTCAATCTCTCCTGTAGTGCTCTGCTGTAGGAGAGAATCATTATTGGGTGTCCTGGAGGCTTTGGTGCCTCAGTTTCCCCAAATGGCAAGTTGGAGTGTTTCAAGAGGCCCAAGGGGGGGTTATGGTGGGACACTGTTAGTTATGCTCACCTTTGGTCCTCAGCTCACCCTCACCCACCCCCCTGGAGTTCCCTCCATACAGCTGGCCCCTCCCTCTCTCCGCCCAGACCCACCTGAACTCCCATCTACCTCACTTCCTACCCCCAGACCCTGCTGCTACCTGGATGGTGACAGAGCCATGTGCTTTCCCTCTTGGGGGAACTATGGCTCCCCTAATAAACTTTATAATAATCTTTCTCCTGGGCCTGCCTGCCTCTGTGTGGACCCCTGGGGTGGATGTGTCCCATCCTCTTTCAGACACTTCGGCCTGGGCTTTTTTAGGTGGCAGGGGCGGGGCACGGGGCTGGTATTCAGTCCTGCAAAGGGGGTTCCAGTTCACAGCCCTCCTGGGCATGCCCAGCCCCCTCCGCCACCGTGCTCCCCGCAGCTCAGCATGTCTGTTCTTAGGATTAAAAAAAAAGTAACTTAAAGAGAAAGGAAAAACAGGCATCTGCCTGACTGGGCCAGAAATCTCTGTTTCCTCCAGGCCAGGAAACAGGAAGTGCATGTGTGCAGAGATGAGGAGCAGGCTCGGAGAACAATGGGCCCCCCTGGCCGGGAAGGGGAACTGCGTCAGGCTGGGGCTGCAGGAAGCGACCTCTCCCACTCACGCCTGAGCGGCCAAGGCATAAATTTAGTTCCAGGTTTGTGGGTTGTTGTTTTTTCTGTTGGTTGTGTGGCTTGAACTTAGGGTCTGGGTGCTGTTCCTGAGCTTTTTTTTTTTTTTTGCTCAGCTTCACTTCCAGTTTTCTGGTGGTCAGCTGGAGATTAGTCTTAAGGATTTTCCTGCCCAGGCTGGCTTTGAACCATGACCCTCAGATATCAGCCTTCCCAGTAGCTAGGATTACATGCGTGAGCCACTAGTGCCTGGCTAGTCTGAGTTCTTTTCCTAATGGAAAGTTCAAAGCTTCTGCGGTGCCTGGGGAGGCAGGTGATCTCAGTCCTGGGGGAATCAGAACTGCTGGGAGTCCTGGGGACCCGTGGACAGCACCCTCTTCCTCCTTCTGGGTAAACCAAGGCCCAGGTAGGGATGAGGCTGGCTGGGGGCCTGGGGACAGCTCCTGAGGACTGAGATCTGCAGGGTATCGGCATGAGTCCCCTGCACACCCCACTCCCCACAACCCAAAGCATGCTCACCGGGTGCCGGGCCCAGCACTCAGCCCAGCCTGTCCCTGCAGGTAGGCCTGTGGCCATGGGCAGCTCTTCCCAAGCCTGCACTGGCCCTGGCTGGAGTGAGGAGGCTGAGGTCACTATTAACTAGAAGCCACCAAGGCCAGGGGCCCACAAGGGCTAGAACCGTGTTTGCCAGGCTGGGCAGCCCGAGGCGGGCACAGGGCCCCATCTGGATGGCCGTGCACTCAGAATCTGACAAGGCCAGATCTTTAGGGTCTGATTTCTTTCACTCACTTTTGTTTTTGAGGCTCCCTCAAGTTGTAGCATGGACCGGAGTTTATTCCTTTTTATGGCTGACTGACTGTTGCATCGCGTGGCGTTTGTCCTGTTGTCTGTAGATGGACATTCAGGCTGGCCTGCTGTTGGCTGTTTTTCTTTCTTTTTCCTTGTGTGCCATTCCTGGGGCTACACTCAGGCCTGGGCGCTGTCTCTGAGTTTTTGTGCGCAAGGCTCTACCACATAAGCCGTAGCTCTCCTTCTGGCTTTTTGGTGGTTCGTTGGACGTTAAGAGTCTCATGGGCTGGCATGGAAGCCCAGTCCTCAGATCTCAGCCTCCTGAGCAGCGGGAATGACAGGTGTGAGCTGTCAGCCCAGCCTGGCCTTTGTCTGTTTGAACGTCCCTCTGGGACCACCTACATCTGAGGTCTGGGGGGGTCCTTTCCCTCGGGGGGGCCTTGTGAGGCAAGGGCAGGGTCACATGGCTGGCGACCAGTGGGGGAGGGAGGGGGGACAGCTGGGCCCAGCTCTCAGTGCCACACATCCTTTCCAGCCAGGGCTTTGGCCCTGGCAGGTCCCAGAGAAGCTGGAGCACAGGGCAGAGGCCTAAGGCTCGGGCCAGGACATCTTGCAGGGAGTGGAGCCTGGACCAGACCCAGATACCATGCACCTCCTGGGCCAGGCAGGGTGCTGACTGAGTGCACACAGTCTCCCAGGCTGGGCAGGGTGCTGACTGAGTGCACAGAGCCTTCTATGGGGCCAGGCAGGGTGCTGACTGAGTGCACGCGGCCTCCCCCGGGCTGGGCAGGGTGCTGACTGAGTGCACACAGTCTCCCAGGCTGGGCAGGGTGCTGACTGAGTGCACAGAGCCTCCCAGGCTGGGCAGGGTGCTGACTGAGTGCACAGAGCCTTCTATGGGGCCAGGCAGGGTGCTGACTGAGTGCACAGAGCCTCCCAGGCTGGGCAGGGTGCTGACTGAGTGCACAGAGCCTTCTATGGGGCCGGGCAGGGTGCTGACTGAGTGCACGCGGCCTTCCCCAGCCCCATGTTGTTGGAGGGTAAGCATCCCCAGTGACACGGTGACACTCTCCGGACTCAGCCAGGATGTCGCTGTCCCCTCCCCCTCAGTCAGGCCTGCTGGAGCTTCCTGAGACAAGCCCGGCTCAGGACAATGGCCGGAAACCCCAGGCCCAGGCTGCAGGCCCTGCTGGCCAGGGGCAGTGGCTGTGGGGGAGGGGGCGGATCGAGTGGGGGGCTGGTAGCATGGTGGGGGGGAGGGGCTAGGAGTGGGACCTGGGGTGAGCCGGGCCCCCTGGCTGTCCTCAGCACACCTGCTGCTGTGCCCCCAGCTCCTGGGTGGGCGCTGCCGTCCAGAGCTGGTCAGCCTCAAGCCCCGGACTGAGGAGCCCCTCCTCTGCCGGACAGGCCCAGGCTGACAGTTAGTGGGGGCTTGGAAGTGGTCTGTGGGGACCATGTGGACCCTGGCTCCATCCAGGAGGAGGGACGCTTTCCTTCTGGGGCCTTGTCCGCTGCGTCCTGGGCAGGCCGCCCGAGGCCCAGGCAGAGCAGGACGGGGGACCAGGGGCCCCCGCTTCCCTTCAAGACCTCTACTAGGGCCCAGGAAGAAGGCTACTCGAGCCGGGCACCATCCTAGCTGATGGATTGGAGGATCGCAGTGTGATGCCAGCCTGGACAGGAAAGCAAGCTCGGCGACAATGCAAACCCCAAGTTCAAGCCCCAGGACTGGCGCGCACGCGTGTGCACACACACACATACACGTAAGCACACATATATACAAGCATACATGCACACATATAAACACACACGTGCACACATATACAAGTATATACATGCACACACATACAAGCACACATAAACACGTACACACATATACAAGCACACACGCACACATAAACACACATACATATATACAAGCACACACACACAAACACACATATATATACAAGCGCACACATGTATATAAGCATATACACATGCATACATATACAAGCACACAGACACACACATATACAAACACACATGCACACAAAGTAACAGGATGGTGAATGGTATAGAGTCATCAACACTTGCAGGACTGGTGTGACACACACATAAGCACACACATGTACAAGCATGTACACACACACATACAAGCACACATAAGCACACCCACACGAAGTAACGGGATGGTGAACGGTATAGAGTCATCAACATTTGCAGGACTGGTGTGACACACACATAAGCACACACATGTACAAGCATGTACACGTACACACACATACAAGCACACATAAGCACACCCACACGAAGTAATGGGATGGTGAACGGTATAGAGTCATCAACACTGGCAGGACTGGTGTGACACACACATAAGCACACACATGTACAAGCATGTACACACACACATACAAGCACACATAAGCACACCCACACGAGGTAACGGGATGGTGAGCGGTATGAGTCATCGACATTTGCAGTTCCACTCTGGGGTGGGTGTGCAAAGACAGCGCGATCCACACATGGTAGTCTCCCCACAGCAGCTGTGATGGGTCTGCTGCCATTAGACAGACGGACAGGAAGGAAACCCAGGCGCAGGCGCACAGGGCCGTTCTGGGAAAAGAAGGCGTCCAGCCCTGGCTGAGGGCCGGACGGACCAGGAGACACTGTCAGGGGAACTGAGGTAGGCGTGGCACAAGCGTGCCGTGACTTTACTTACACATGTGTCCTTTAGAACAGAAGCATGGGAGTAGAAAACCTCTGGGAGCCAGGCCTGGAGCGTGGCAAGTGAAGGGTGTAAAATTCACAACTCATGACTCTGGTACATTCGTGAAGATTACCGTGAGTGGATGATGGCGGTGGTGATGATGATGATGGCAAGGTATTCCCAGGGCTGGGGATGGAAGCAAGGTCTCTTTCCCACCGCGGAGCCACAGCTCCACTTCCTAGAGGATAGATGGCATTATCTTCTTCTTCTGAGACAGGATCAGGCTGTGAGGCCCAGCCTTACTCCAGACTGACCATGGACTGGCCTGGACAGCTCTATTTTTTGCCTCAGCTTTTCAAGTACTGGGATTACAGGTGTGCACCACTATGCCTGGAAAGAAAAGAGATCTTAAGTGCTCTTTCACTATTAAAAGTAGTAAGTATGGAAGTAATGTACTTAGCTTGATTTAGATCTCATGTTATATACTTATAAAAGGATGCATTATAACAAAATAGGTGGGAATTTCATCAATTATAAAGTAAAAGTCACTACATTGTAAAAAGACAGAAGAGGCAGGCTATGATGTCTATGCATAAGAAAGAGAAGGAGCTGGTGCTGGTGGCTCACGCCTGTCATCCTAACTACTCAGGAGGCTGAGATCTGAAGATTGCATTCAAAGCCAGCCCAGGCAGGAAAGTCTGAGACTCCTATTTCCAATTAACCACCAGAAAATAGGAAGTGGTGCTGTGGCTCAAGTGGTAGAGCGCCAGCCTTGAGCTGAAGAGCTGAGGGACAGTGCCCAGGCCCAGAGTTCAAGCCCCATGATCAACCAAAAAGAAAAGAAGAAAGGAAGGAAGGAAGGAAGGAAGGAAGAAAAAATAGAAGAAAGAGGAAGCAGAGATCAGAGGATCCTAATTTGAAGCCATCCTGAATAGAACAGTTGGTCAGACCCCTTTTCCCATAAACGAGCAAAATGCCAGTGGAGGGGTGTGGGTTGTGGTCCAGCATTTCTGAGCCCATGTAGGCCCTGGCTCAGTCCCTCAGTCCCCAGAAGTTTAAAAAGAAAAAGGAAAGACAAAAGAAACCATGGCTCTGGAATGGCCTCAGGTTTTGTTCTTGGTCAAAGTCAGTTATGGACCAGGAGCGGTGGCACCCACCTGTAATCCCAGCACTTGGGGTGCTGAGGCAGAAGGAGGTTAGTTTAAGGCCATCAGGACTACAGAGAGAGCTCACGCTGTCTCAAAGGAACAAGAGGAGGTGCTGCCTTTGGGGGGCCTCCCAGCCCCTGCCCTCCTTTACACTGGATCTAGAGGCGCAGCAGACAGGGCGAGCATTAACAGCACTGCCGGGTTTGCAGAGCCGTTGGGATGCATTGGACAAGAAGCCTTTGCCGGGTTTGCAGAGCCATTGGGATGCATTGGACAAGAAGCCTTTGTCCTCAGGCGGGGGGCGGGGGGCACGGGACTTGCAGGCTGGCGCTGTGAGCCGGCCCATCCCGCCAGCACAGCTCTTCATGCACCTGCTGGGCGGACATGATCAGCTCTCCAGCGGAGGCGGCAGGGTGGGAAACGAGCTGAGAGAGGCCAGACCTGAGCTGGGCTCCGAGTCGGGATCATGCTGGTTTCCTTTAGGCTGTCTCCGTCTCCTCCTCCTCCTCCTCTTCTTCCTCCTCCTCTTCCATCCATCCTCTTCCTCCTCCTCCTCCATCCTTCTCCTCTTCTTCTTCCTCCTCCTCCTTCCTCCTCCTCCTTCCTCCTCCTCTTCCATCCATCCTCTTCCTCCTCCTCCTCCTCTTCCTCCTCCTCTTCCATCCTCCTCCATCCTCCTCCTCTTCTTCTTCCTCCTCCTCCTTCCTCCTCCTCTTCCTCCTCCTCCTCCTCCTCATTTTTTTTGGTCAGTCATGGGGCTTGAACTCTGGGCCTGGGTGCTGCCCCTCAGATCTTCAGCTCAAGGCGAGCACTCTACCACCTGAGCCACAGCGCCACTTCTGGCCTTTTCTACTTATGTGGTGCTGAGGAATCGAACCCAGGGCTTCATGCATGCAAGGCAAGCGCTCTACCACTGAGCCACCTTCCCAGCCCCAGGGTCTTACTCTATATTCCAGGCTAGTCTTGAACTGTGGATTTTCCTCCCTCTTCTTCCCATGTGTTGGACTTACAGGCAGGTGACTTAAGCTAATTTGCCTAACATGCAGATTGTGTCAGAGCATTTCCTTAAGTCACTAAAAATTAACTGTAGCTGAAAAATAGTTAAAGAACTTTACAACTTTGGCAGGTGGGGGGAGATGGGAAGGGTTAGGAAGGGGAAGCGAAGGAGGAGGCAACAATGCTTGATAAGAATTGTACTCATTATCTTGCCATGTAATTGTAACCCCTCTGTACGGTATTTTCACAATAAACAAATACATAGAAAAATTACAACAGGTATGTTTGACTCCTGTCTAAATGAATCAATATTACAATATACCAGTAAGTGCCACGCTCCCACCTTAGCTCCCGAGTCCTGGGATTAGAGGTGTCTGCCACCATGCTCAGCTGAAATCATACAACGTCACCCCTGTGGCACGGGTTACTGTGTGTACCAGTATTGGGGCTTCGACTCAGGGCCAGGGAGCTGTCCTTTAGCATTTCCGCTCAAGGCTGGAGCTCTACCATTTAAGCCATAGCTCCAGTTGTGGCAATTGCTGGTTAATTGTAGGTAAGAGTCTCATGGATTTTCCTGTCCAGGCTGGCTTTCAACCGTGAGGGCCTCAGATCTCAGCCTCCTGAGGAGCTGGGATTCCAGGTGTGAGCCAGTGGCACCCGGCTGCCCAGGTTGTTTGGAGATAGGGTCTTCCTTTCACCTGTGCTGGTGAAGCCTCTCGCTGGCGGGGGGGGGGGGGGGGGTCCAGCCTGTGAGCGCGGCCGCTCCGGTGGGTGAGCTGTGGCCCAGCAGAGCTTTGTCTCAGCGCTCCTCATAGCCCTGGTGGCTCCTCCAGGTGCCAGCCCGGAGCCCCAGGGCCAGGGAGGGTGCTGAGGCCCTGTGTGGGCCCCCTGTGCCCAGGCTGCACAGTCCCCTGGGCCTGGCCCCGGGATGGAAAAGGCAGGAGCTATGGGAAGCGAGAGAGGAAGGCGGCCAGGTCACCCCGTGCTCCCGTACCCCGTGGGGCTGCACCCCACTGGGCCGGCCGCTGTCTCCCCCCCCTCCCCCCGCGGGCTGTCCCCCCCACGGGGCAGGCCGCCGTCCCCCGCTGCGGGCTGCCCTCCCCCCCACGGGGCAGGCCGCCGTCCCCAGCCCCCAGCCCTCGCAGGAAAGGCCGGCAGGACTGGGACAAAAGGCGGACGTGCTGCAGGCCATGAGTGCCTTATCAGGGTCTGCACTCGGTGCCGCGGCCGTGCGGAAGCGCTTCCCCTGGCCGCCTTCCTGTCACCCCGCCCCAGCGGCCCGGGCGGAAGCGCTGCCCTGGGCCCGCCTTCCTGCTCCCTCGGCCCGCCTTCCTGTCACCCCGCCCCGGCCCGGCCGCTCGGAGGCCCGGCCGCACGTGCTCCCCAGCTGGGAAGGGGCCGGCCCGCGGGGCCCTGGCCTCTGGAAGGAGCCCAAGCCAAGCACCGGCACCCCTGGCCCTTCAGCCTGGGCTGCTGCCCGCAGGAAGATCCAGTGTTTTCCCCACTGGTCAGCAGAGAAAAGTGAGGTCTGAACAGCTGTAGCCTCTCCCGTGTGGGGCGGGGTGGGGGGGCGGGAAGGGGGACACCTGGGCCGCCCCTCCGGGAGGCGGCGTTGAGTGGAATCCGCTGAGGACTGAGCTGGGGCTGCCTGGTGTTCGTCCTCACCCAGTTCCACGCTGGGCATAAACAGGGTGCCCAGGCAGGCTGGGGGGTGCCCAGGCCCCCCTTGGCTTATGAAGGGGAACTCAGCTGGGTCAGGAGGCCCAGGGAAGCTCCCCTGCTCTGGGGGGTCCCCAGCCCCCCCTTTCATCTGTTTGTTTTTCTATGTGCCTCATCCCTTAGACCTTCCACTGAGGAATGCTGCTCTACCGCTTGAGCCACCCTCCAATTCCCACTTCTTGCTGGCTAATTGGAGTTAGGAGTCTCTCCTGCTTTTTCTGGCTAGGATGGCTTCCAACCACAATCTTCAGATCTCAGCCTTCTGAGCAGTTCAGATTATAGGCGTGAGCCACTGGTGCCCACCTCCAGTTGTTTTTTGATTGGAGGTCTTGCCATGTAGCCCAGGCTGGCCTTGACCTTCAATCTGCCTGCATCTGCCTTGCTTGCATCTGGGTTAAAGGCCTGTACTACCATGTCCAGCTGGAAGGCCCCATTTCTGCTGCAGAAGGAAAGAAGAAAAGGAAGGAAGGAAGGAAGGAAGGGAGGGAGGGAGGGAGGGAGGAGGAGGGAAGGAAAGGAAGGAAGGAAGGAAGGAAGGAAGGGAGGGAGGGAGGGAGGGAGGGAAGGAGGGAAGGAAGGGGCCCTGGATGTTTGTAACCCTCCCGTGGTTTCTCTGTCACAGGTGGCCAGAGCTCGTGGTAGGCGAGGGCTGGCCCAGCGTGCCCTCCCACAGGATGGCAGCACCCACTCCCTGGGCTCAGGGCCTGGCTCAGCACTGGAATGACACCTTCTTGTCCTGCCTGCGGGCGAGTGAGCTGTGCCACCCAGCGGCCAGGCGCTCCACACGGCAGGGGGACCCAGATTCTTGGCAGGACTCCCTGGAGCCTGTGACTCAGCCTGGAGGCCAGGCCAGCCCAGACTCCCCACACCTGCCCAGCCTGCCCAGTCCTGCCTGACCATGAGACAGGACAGAGAGATGAGAAGACAGGGAGATGATATTAAGTTATGTTATTGTTATTATTATTATTATTTTGTCGGTCCTGGGGCTTGAACTCCAGGCCTGAGTGCTGTCCCTCAGCTCTTCAGCTCCAGGCAAAGGCTCTACCACTTGAGCCACAGCGCCACTTCCGGTTTTCTGGTGGTTTATTGGAGATACAAGTTTCGCAGCCTTTCCTGCCTGGGCTGGCTTTGAACCGTGATCCTCAGATCTCAGCCTCCTAAGTAGCTAGGATGACAGGCGGGAGCCACCGGCGCCCAGCAAGTTATATTATTTTGAACAAATATAAAAAAGGCCAGAATCAGAAGTTCAAACCAGAGTGTAGTTGTGGCTCATGCCGGTAATCCTAGCTACTCAGGAAACTGATCTGAGAATCAGAGTTCAAAGCACTCAGGGCAGGAGAGTCTGTGACATTCTTATCTTCAATTAAATGCCCAAAAGCTGGAAATGAAGCCGTGGTCCAAGTGGTTAGAGCATCAGCCTTGATCAAAAAAATCTAAGGGACATCATCCCAGCCTTGAGTTCATGCCCCTGTACCAGCACAAAATATACAAGTTAAACCAGAAAATAAAAATCAATTAACCTTCCCTCCCTCTATACCTCCTCTTATTTATTTTTAAATTTTAATTAATTAGTTTTCATGTCAGTCCTGCTTGGGGCTTGTACTTCAGGGCCTAGGCACTATCCCTACATGTTTTTTGCTCAAGGCTGGCACTCTACCACCTGAGCCACAGCACCATTTCCAGCTTTTTTCTGTCTATGTGGTGCTGAGGAATCGAACCCAGGGCCTCATGCATGCGAGGCAAGCGCTCTCCCACTGAGCCACCTTCCCAGCCCCCCACGTTTTACAGTAGTGAGCAGCACCTGTCTTGGTGGATAACAGCCATGTGTTCCCCGGCTCAGAACGAGTAGAGGCAACAGAAAACAGCTGTCATTCTCTCCTCCATTCCTACTTTCTGTATGGAGAGCAGAAAATGTTTCTCCTTTTCCATTTCTCTCTATTTGGATCCTCTTTTATTAAAAGATGCTTTTTTGTCTATGTGCCGGACCTGGAACTTGAACTCAGAGCCTGGGCACTGTCCTTAAGCTTTTTTGCTCAAGGCTAGTGCTCTACCACTTGAGCCACAGCTCCGCTTCTGGCACGATCACTGGTACTAGGCAAGAGTCTTATTAAAACGTTCACTTAGTGGGACTTTTTCAGTGAGATGGTCTGAAATGCTTTTCAGGGTAGAGCTTGGGACCTGAGATTCAGCCTGGAAACCTTCATCCGGCCTCAGTGACGTCACCGCTGTGAGATCCCCCTGTGCCTCTGTCTCCCGGCCTGCTCAGCGGCACTGGCAGGACCCTGTGGGTGGCCCGTGAACTGGAGAGTGGGACGGGGCCCAAGGAGAAGCTGGTGCTCACGTCCGAGCCATCTGCACATGACCCGCGGCCTGGCCTGGCCCAGGGCCCTGCTGCTGCTGTGAAAGAGGACAGAGGAAGTCCCCCGCCTCCTGGCTGACCTCACCCAGCTGGGGACCCCGGGAGCCGGGGACGTGCAGGGAAGCCCTGGTCAGCGGTGCGTGAGCGGCCTGACCCTCGGCTCCCGCCGCCATGCTGGGAGGAGGAAGGCTCAGTGCCCAGTCAGGCGCCGTGGAGGCCTCCTGCACCGGCTAGGGACCTCACACTTGCCCTGGGGAAGAGCCCACACACCCATCTCTGTGGCCCGTGGGCCGGGACTGGGCAGTGAGCGCTCAGGGCCATGAACCCAGACCAGAGTCCAGTTTGACTCCCTGCAGTTCTCCAACTGCTCACCAGGGGGCAGCTTCTCCCCATATGGCCAAGACCCAAGGCAGCCCCACCAGCCCTGGGTTGGGCTCTGAGGAGAGCCCGCTGCCCCCCCCCCCCCAGCGTGGGAGATGTGGTGAGCACGTGGCAGGCTGGCAGCTTTAGCAGCCCTGTGTGGGCATTTCTCCTCCAAGGCACCTCAAACCCACCGGGCCACAGATGGCCTCTGCTCAGAGAGGCAGGGACCCCAGCTCACAGAGAACGGCCGGGCCTGCTGGGCTCCCGTCTTTGCCTGAGATCCCACCACCCGCAAGGGCCAGCTGGCCCGCGTCAGGCTGAGGCGTTTGGGGAGCTGGCCTGCCAGGGGCCCAGAAGAGCACGTCCCTGGCCCTGGGCCCCGGCTCTGGCCAGCCCCTGCCACCCCTCCGCCGACCGCAACACAAGCGCACCTCCGCTGTCCGTGGTTCTCGTGGCAGGAAACGCGGCCGCCCCTGGGCCCGAACCCCAGCCGCGTCTCTGGGTTCTGCTCTGCAGACAGCATGCCACTACAGAAGTGTGGTGGCAGGCCGCAGCAGGGGCGTGAACTCGGGCCAGAGCAGATGGGGACCTGGGGGGGGCCTCCTGGAGCAGGAGTGGGGCCGGGTGTGGCGTTTCTTACCTTGTGGGAGGGAAGATTGCAGCCACAGGCCCCGGATGAGTAGCCAGTGCTTCCAGCGGCTGAGGGCAAGCTCGGGAGGCACGCAGGAGGTTTAGGGGGCGGGAGGGAGACGCGGGGGCAGGTGGGGAGCAGGGTGGCCACATCTGGTCCTCTGGCAGCAGCCAAGAAGTCTGTCCTGGATGCATTCTTAGTTATGTATTTATTTATTTTTGTCGGTTGTGGGGCTTGAACTCTGGGCCTGGGTGTTGTCTCTCAGCTCTTCAGCTCAAAGCAAGTTTTCCACCACTTGGCCACAATATCACTTCTGGTTTTCTGGTTGTGTATTGGAGATAAGAGTCTCATATCCTGCCCGGGCTGGCTTGGAACTGCGATCCTCAGGTCTCAGCCTCCTGACGAGCCGGGATGACGGGCGGGAGCTGCCCGCGCCCGGCGCTCCCAGTCTCTTGACAGCACTGAACAAGAAACATTTCCTAAACTTTCTCAGCAGAAGCAGCCACAGTGGGCTTCTTTTTTTCTTAAAAGCATACATTAGCCGGGTGCTGGTAGCTTACACCTGGAATCCTAGCAGAGACTGAGATCTGAGGATTGAGGATCACGGTTCGAAGGCAGCCTGGGCAGGAAAGTCCATGAGACTCTTATCTCCAATTACTGACTCAAAAACCAGAAGTGGCGCTGACTCTGTCTTGCCCAGCCCAGTGCACAGTTCAGCCACAGGTGCAGCGCCAGCCCCGCCTCCCCTGCCCGGGGCCCTTCCACCGCCACCACAACCAGGGGACCGCGGTTGGCGCTGTCCAGACAGGACCAGGACTTGGCACCGGCTGTGGCTGTGAGGTGACGGGCCACACGTGTGCCAGGAGAGCCGGTGGGGGTGCCCAGCTCCCCGGCAGCTGGCAGAACTCTCCCCCTCCTTGTTTGAGGTGCTGGGGATCCAATCCACAAGTCCAGACAAGCGCTCGCTCCCGCAGCCCCCGAGCCACGCTCGCAGCCCGCTCCCTCTTGTTCAGCGTTTTGTTCTAGTCTGGCTTCCACCTGGCTGGGTAAGGCCCACCTACGCTGGGGAGAGAAGGGCTGGACGCAGTCTGTGATTCCAATGCTAATCCCACCCAGAGCCACTTCCACGATGCCACGGCCAGACACCTGGGCCCTGCAGGCTCCACGACGGCGAGTTTCACACAAGGCTGAATTCCCTCCTTCTCACATTCCCTCCTTCTCATATTCTTGTATCTGCCATCCAACCCCGGCACCTTCCCCCCACTTCCATGGGCACGGTGTGCACCTGCACACATGCGGGCACAGGCCCACACACGGGAACAGACAGGCATGGGCGACACTGATGTTCACACATGAGCACAGACACACGCATGAGTGTAGGCACGCACACATGTGCACAGACATGCATAGTGCGGGGTGCACACACATACACAGGTGCACACACACACACGGGTGCACACACACATACACGGGTGCACACACACACGGGTGCACACACATACACGGGTGCACACACACACGGGTGCACACACATACACGGGTGCACACACACACGGGTGCACACACATACACAGGTGCACACATACACAGGTGCACACACATACACTGGTGCACACACATACACGGGTGCACACACACATGGGTGCACACACACACGGGTGCACACACACACACACGGGTGCACGCACACACACGGGTGCACACACACACGGGTACACACACACACGGGTGCACACACACACACACGGGTGCACACACACACACACGGTGCACACACACGGGTGCACACACACACGGGTGCACACACACACGGGTGCACACACACACGGGTGCACACACACACACGAGTGCACACATACACGGGTGCACACACACACACGAGTGCACACATACACACGGGTGCACACACACACGGGTGCACACACAGGGGTGCACGCACACACACGGGTGCACGCACACACACGGGTGCACACACACATACACGGGTGCACACACATACACGGGTGCACACACACACGGGTGCACACACACGGGTGCGCACACACACACACACGGGTGCACACATACACGGGTGCACACACACACGGGTGCACACACACGGGTGCACACATACACACGGGTACACACACACACGGGTGCACACATACATGGGTGCACACACACATGGGTGCACACATACACGGGTGCACACACACACGGGTGCACACACACGGGTGCACACACACACGGGTGCACACACACACGGGTACACACACGGGTGCACACACACATGGGTGCACACACACGGGTGCACACACACACGGGTACACACACACACGGGTGCACACACACGGGTGCACACACACACGGGTGCACACACACGGGTGCACACACACACGGGTGCACACACGGGTGTACACACACACACGGGTGCACACACATACACGGGTGTACACACACGGGTGCACACATACACGGGTACACACATACACGGGTGCACACACATACACGGGTGTACACACACGGGTGCACACACACACACGGGTGCACACACACGGGTGCACACACACACGGGTGCACACACACGGGTGCACACACACACGGGTGCACACACACACGGGTGCACACATACACGGGTGCACACACACACGGGTGCACACACACGGGTGCACACACACACGGGTGCACACACACATGGGTGCACACACACGGGTGCACACACATACACGGGTGCACACACACACGGGTGCACACACACACACAGGTGCACACACACAAGCACAAAGATGCGCATGACCACAGTAGCCACTGTTGGCCCAAGTCCCGCTCTGGGTTTCTTGGGGGGGGCTTTGTCCCCTGGGTGCTGTGTGGACCCCAGACAGAACCGGCGTGGCTGTGGCAGCGGCTTCACTTCCTTCCTCGGCTCTAGGAGAAGCTCCCCTTCCCCGGGAGCTGGCCTCAGGGTCCCACTCCTGACTGAAAGAAACAGAAGCAAGCCACAACCTGGCCAGACCCCAGGCCCCGCAGAAGGTGAGGCCTGGCTGGCCCCAGCTCTCAGCCCTCTGGCCTCTGCACATCACGATGTGGGAAGGGGAAGCCATCAGGTCCCGCAGATCCCAGTGCAGGTCACGAGGTCAAGGTGGGTCAAGTTCACAGACCGAGTATTAGCAAGAAGAGGGCCCTGGGAAGAGAGGCCTGGCAGGTCAGGACAGGGTCCCCGCATGCGCTCCAGGAAGCTCCAGGCCGGGAGAGGAGCCCTGGGCAAAGAAGGACGAGCGGGGACAGTGCTGGTCAGGCCACCCGTGAGGTGCCCAGTGGTGTAGCTGAGCTCCCTTGGCCGGACACAGTGGCAGCCTCCGGAAGGACTGCCCACTCCGGTGAGGAGTGCTTCCTCCCTCCCGCCCCCAGTGCTGGCACCATCCCATGCCAGCTAGGTGGGCAGTCTGCCACTGAGCTGCGCACACTGACTCTCCCCCCCCGCCCCCCGCCACGCTCCTCCCCTCCCTGCGCTGGGATTGCAGGCAGGTGTACCGCCCCCTGACTGAAACTGTTCCTCAGGGTCTGAAGAATTGCAGGGAAGGCTGCACCTTTGATTCCAGCGTGTAGTCATGTGTGTCTCTTTCCCCTCATTCAGCCTGATCGAGCAATCTGCTTGATCAATCTTTCCAGGCAACTAGCATCCGGTGTGTTAATTCTTCTTTAGTTTGTCCACCTGTTTTAGTTGTGCTCCTTTTCAGCAGTACTGGGGCTCGAACTTGAGGCCTCACCGTGTCAGGCCAGTGTGCTACCCCTGAGCATGCTATCACCTGCATCGCTGGCATTTCACTTCCCTTCTGCCCACCTCCGCCTTGGGTGTGCCCGAGGGGCTGGGCCGTGCCGCTGCCTGTGCGCCTGACTTTCTGGGGGAATCTGTGTCCCCTCCCTGCAGGGGACCACTGGGGTCCTGGGGGCTTCAGACTAGGAACTCAGGCTCCGAATCCAAACCCCAGGCAGTGCTGGGCCAGAGCACAGGGTTCACAGATCCTTCCTCGCCCAGACCTCAGCCGGGGGACAGAGACCTGCCGCTGGGGGCATTCCTGTATAGTGCTCTAGGTGAACCAGGTGACGCAGAGCTGACTGCTGCCAAGGGGGCAGTGCGTGCCAGGAAGAGCCGTGAGCCCGTGTGACCCGGCTGTCCTCCGGGTGCCCGTGGTCTAGCATGGCCTGTCCACCCTCACCCCAGAACCCCGGAGCATCCACAAGTGCCAGGACCTGTGGAGCTCCTGCAGTACCACCAGTTGTCACCAGGGGGTGCCAGAGGTTGGAAACCAGCTGTGGAAGGCTTGGAGAGAGGCCTTGGGCTGGGAGAGGGCTGGCCTGTCTGTCTTGAGTCCAGGCTGGACCCCGGCCTCCCTGAGGCTCAGGCTGGGCCCCCTCCTTCATGGAATGGAGATGGTTTCCACCCCTGGCGGTGGGTTCGGAGCACAGCTGCTGGGCTGGAGGCGGGGATCTCTGGCTCTGCAGGAGGAGGCCAGGCCCGGTCCACTTCGGCCCCTGCCTCAGGAGGGCAGGTGATGGTGGCCACCCATGGGCCTCCGTCCCCATGCTGGGCTGGGCTCTGATCTGTGCCCCCACACCCTGCTGTTGGGCCGTTGTCAGCTCCGCCGTGGTGGGGCCCAGCCTGAGGGGGGACAGCATAGGCCACTGCACAGCTGAGGGGCGTCTCTGTTGTGCCAAGGTGGATGGGTGTGGCTGGGTGTGCCAGGCGCCCTCGGCCCCCCGCAACCCAAACAAATCAGAGCAGCAGCATATGGTCAGCAGGGCTTTGTTTGCCCAGAAGAAAGGGCTGGGAGGCTGCCAAGTCCCATCCCAGGCCTCGGCCCTGCCCCGTCTCAGGGCCTGGGCTGAGGGCTCCCTGGCTGGCCAGAGCTGAGGTATCCCGGCTGACCAGGACTGAGGGGTTCCCAGCTCCCCATCTCAGGGCTGAGGGCTCCCCGGCTGGTCTGGGTAACACTCAGGTCTGGCATCTGGGCTGGAAAGAACCACAGGTTCTGGTGCTGCTGGGGAAACTGAGGCAGAGCAAGGCAGTGTTGGGCACCATTCCCAGTAAGGACAGCAGACAAACAGCGCTGTTGGTCCAAGGTTCCAAACGGGAAGCAGGCCTCCAGGGACTGGTCACCCTGACCCCGGGTGCACCATGCATGCTGCCCACCTGCCACCGACTTAGAGGTCCCCACACCATGTACTCCCAGCCCCAGGGTGACAGCCCGCAGGCCTCTCCTGGGGGCGCAGGGCACCCTGGCTTCCTCTTCTGAGAAGTGGGGCACAGGTACTGCCAAAGGCTGCAAGGGGCCTGAGGGGGGACTGGCTGAGAGGCTGTCCTGGGTCTCCAGGATGCGTGGCCTCAGGGACTGAGCCTTCTGCAGAGCTGGGGCCAGCAGAGGGCAGCAGAGTCAGCCAGGTGTGCCAGCTGGGGCTGCGGAGGGCTGGGACCGTGGGAACAGGGAAAGAGCAGATGCTGTGGTTGGGGGTGGGCTCCCCAGGGGCATGGGGTGCTCTCCCCCGCAGGTGGGCCGAAGCCTGGCAAAGGCTGGCCCTGGGCAGCTCCTGACGCCAGCCTCCCCACCCCACCCACCCCCGCGGGCACAGGTGGGAGGAAAGCTGGGCTCCTTCCCCCAGAGAGCGCTGAAGCCGCACCCCATGTCATCCCTCTCTTCCCTGGGGCCCACGCTTCCTTTCTTCCGCTTTAGATAAACTCTCCCAGGACTGTCTTCGTTGTACAGATCGGGAGACTGAGGCCTGGGCCCGGGGCCTAGCAGCCCTGGTCTGTCCAGCATCCGGAGAAGGACTGCCTCACCTCCCTCCCCGCGGCCCCCAGCCTACCCCCACCCCCGCAGGGGCCTTGTGCTTCCTGTAGCCTCCTCCCCATACCAGCCCAGCTCCTGTCCTGCTCTGGGGTGCAGACTGGACGCTCTGAGGCCCTCTGCCTCACCCTCCTGATGCCCAGGACTGTGGGCTAGACCACTGGCCCTGGCCCTGGTACACAGGCACCCCACCTGCAGAGGGCCGCCTGCCATCTGACCCCAGGGGAGGTCAGTCCCCGGATGTCCCCACCTCGCCCCCTCCCCTGCCAGGCCCAGGGAGGACCCGAGACCTTCCAGGACTCAGATCATTTAAAATCAGGAGGAAAAAAAAATTACCTTTAGGGACAAGGAGATGCTTTCATACAAACTTAACTCGGTTGCCCGCGTACAAACACGAGCACGAGGCAGTTATACTCTGTATGGAGGGCAGGCGGGGACAGCGGGGCACTGGGCCAAGCTTCCCCCCAACACGGATGCCCCTGGCATCAGCTGGACCCGCAGCCCTGGGTCCCGTCATGGCACGGAGGGTCTGGCTGCCCCGCCAAGAACCTCGCGGACACCGACCCGGCTGGCAGCACCCTCGGCCCCTCCCTAAAGCCCACGGGTGCCACTGAGCGTTTGTGGGGGGCGGGGCAGAAGGCCCTGGGCAGCTGCTGGGCTAGGAGGGCTTTGAAGACACCCAGAGGCCCATAAACCGACTCATGAGCGTGATGAACCCCAATAAATCCAGAAAGGAAAAGGGCTTCTTCAGAGGCTCTGGGAAGCGCTGGGCGCCAGCCACCGAGCCTGGGAGGCCCTGCTAGCTCCAGCTGGGAGCCTGGGCATGCGGGCCAGCCCCCGCATCTGCTCCCCTGTGCGCCCCAGCCGCCCCTGTCTGTACAGACGGCAGGCGGGGTGATGTGATGTCTGAGGACCGCACTCTCCTCCTCACAGTTCTGCGGCCGTGAGCATCCCGTTACCGCCGGGAAGCTACCGGCTGCCCACGGCCACGGAGGCGGTGCTGCGTCTCAGGGAGGGGTCCTGAGGGACGCCGCCTCCAGGCTTTGCGCCTGCAGCTGCAGCCCAGTGTGGGCCTGGGACCAAGGCCTGGCGTGGCCGTGGGTTCTCCGGGTGCTCCCAGACCCACTGCGTGGCCTTGAGGTTTTCCCACCTTCCAGGTGTGGCCCAGAACTGCGGGGGGGGGGGCTGGGCAGGGCTTTCCCAGGAAGAGTGGCCCCTCCAGCCACGCCCTAGCTGGGCTGCTGGGAAGCCAAGCCCAGAACCCAAGATACCACACCTCAGGCTGGCCACCTGCTGCCTGGTGCCTGAGGCCGCTGCAAACGCTCCCACCTAGAAGCTGGGCAAATTCGAGTCCCCCCCCCTTCTCCTGACCTCCAGGCCCTGTTTGAGCTCTATCAGGGAGCTGATAAGATGCAGAGATTGGAGGGGCAGTTCAGCGCTGGATAAACAACTCTGCTCCCCAAGCTCTCATCCCAGCATGGGGGGGCGGGGAGGACAGGGGGGTGGCGGCTGTCAGGCTGTCCGGCCTGCGTCCTCCCTGCTAGCTCCCCACCCGCTGGCCGTCCAGTGGCACTGGGATGGGGGGGGCGTTGACGTTCAGGCCGAGGCCGGCCTGGTTCCGGGCAGGATGTGGGAGCCCAGTGTGGCACGCATATGCAGTGTACGCTCAAGTCACTGGCTGGGCTGGCAGGGAAGGGCCAGCGCAGAGCAGGCTCCCTGAAGAGCAGGTGGCCAGGACTCCTGCCCCTCTGCTGCCGGCTCCGGCTTCTTCCAGGCCCACAGCCTGGATTCTGGCTCCACTGTAGCTGGGCCCAGAGGAAGACCAGGCCCCTCCCCAGACTGAGGCCAAATCTCCGCTGAAACCACCCACAGTCGGCTCAGGCTGCAGACTCAGAGCGGCTGAGGCGCAGATCTTCAGAGAAGAGCTGGCGGCGGCCAAGGTCAGCCGTGCCTGCAGTCGGGAGCCGGGCTCGGGCTGAAGGCTGTCCAGCCTGTGGCCGGGGGAGCGTGCTTCCTGTTCTGTCTGAGCTCAGTACCTGGCTGGCGGCAGGACTCAGTCTAGGCCGCGTCAGGGTCCGTCTATGGCTGGGGCCATGGTGCGACCTGTAGCTGCCATCCGTGTGGTCTGGTCTGGGATCGGGAGTGGGCCCGGGCTGTGGTTGGGGGGGTCAGAAGTCAACCTCGAGTAAGGGCCAGTCTGCAGCTGCGGTGGGGAAGGGGGATGCATTAGGACCAGGGTTCAGTCTGCGAACAGGACTAAGCCTGTGATTGAGATCAGGGTCCAGGGTGTCCATGGCTGTGCCTGTGTGGATCATCGGTCTGGGACTGGGACTCAGGCTGGGCTGGGGAACCTGTGGCCGGGGGTGGGGCTTCGCCCAGCCTGGACCTGGACCGGGCCAGGCCTGGACAGTCTGCATCCGCCCCAGTGCTCATTGGCTCCCCAGTGATCTTGGGTCAGGTTTCGGCAGCTGAACTATGCTTCCTCTTTGGATTGGAGCGTTCTTGGCCAGCACCCAGCTGCAGACTCCCGGGGGACAGGCCTATTCCCGCCAGCCACATTCCCACGCCCGCCTGGGAGGGGCCCAGCGGGTGTCCAGGGGCTCCCCCGGCTGCCCCAGGCCCTCCTGGCTGCCCCGCGCCCCCCCCCCCGCTGCCCTTTGCCCTTCCCGGCTGCCACCACCGTGGCACCGCAGCACGCCGTCTCAGTGCCCATCCTCTGCCCCATGAGAGAGGCCAGGAGACGGGGTGTCTAGGCCGAAGGGGAAGCCAGCCATGGGCCTGTGCCTCCCCGGGCCTCAGTTTCCCCAAATGGCAACAGCATGGGGGAGGATGGTGGTTGGAGAGGATGTGTCCAGTGCACCTTCAGCCCTCCCTACGCCCCACGCCCCACGCCCCATGGTGTGGATGGAGCTGACGGGATCAGCGCCAAGGCGCAGCCCCAGCCGGCGGTGTCCCAGAAGATCGTGTGTGTTGGTCCATCCCTGGTCCTGTGCCGGGGGACCGGGGGACCAGGGACCCACCTGGCCTCTGGAAGGTTCATGTCACCAGGGTGTGCCTGGCCGCAGCCGCGTGGTTCCAGGGCAGGTCGGGGGCAGGTGAGTCTTGGAAAGGCCGCTATGGCCAGCTTGCAGCTCCAAGAGGCTAAGCACCCCATTTCTGTGTCCAGACACCTCCTCCTACTGTCCAGCCAGGCCCCAGAGCCGGGGCCTCGGGCCTGTCTCCCCCATCCTCATCACCTCAGCCCCTAAGTTTCCTGGCTTGCCCTCAGGCCCTGAGGACAGACTGAGGGTATGGTTTTCTCCTTGGTGCCTCCAACAGTCCCGGGGTAGTTGCGCCCCTCAGCCCACTCTCCAGGGAGAAGTGTGGGGGCTCCCGGGCCCGACAGCCGTGTCAGCCTGCGGCGAGGCGCAGGGTGGGCAGTGGAGAGCAGGCACATGCTTTGCCCTGACCAGGCTCTATTGTCCCGCTTCAAGTAGAGGAAACAGAAGCAAGAGAGGCCGGGACCCTGGGCCAGGCCCAGGGCGAGCTCTGGAGTGGGGGTGGGGCGGCCGCCTCCTGCCCTCTTTGGGGCCTAGCGGGCTGGCGCACGTGTGTGGCAGCTCCAGCAGCCGCCCAGCCGGTGTTGCAACTTTCCCTGCTAGCCGTGTCTCGACTTGCCACCGTCCCTGCCCCCAGGCCCGGAGGAAAGCCTCTGCCTGCCTTCCCAGGACCGGGACAACAAGTCCCAGCCTGGCCCCGTCCTGTGCCAGCTCCCAGAGCGTGAGAACGCACAGGCCGGGGGGGGGGGGGGGGGTGGCAGGTGGCCAGGTGTGAGTGCCGGCAAGTGCCCCTGCAGGGGCCACGAGGAGCCTCCCGGCACCCCGTGCTCCCTGCCCCCGGCCGGCGCCTGGCGCTGGGGCTGGCAGGGGCCTCCCCACCACCCTGCCACGCCGCAGCCCGGCCGCCTGTCAGCAGAGCCCTTCCGTGGCCACCATTGTACTAGCTGGTGCCTGTGTCAGAGCCGGGTGATCCGGCCAGCTGGCTGTCAGGGCCCTGCAGGGGTCTGCAGCGGCGGCCACGGAACTTGCAGCGCGGAGCCCGGGCCCTCCGGAGGCTGATGGCCCATGTGAGAGCCCAGGCCTCCTCGCCTGCGCGGGCTGGGGCAGGCAAACACAGTCGGGCCGGTCTGTAGCCCCGGTCACTCTGGGTGGCTTACGTCCATCGTGGCTGCAGGGCAGGAAGAGGGAAGGAGGGACGCAGAAGCGAGGGCAGCCTGCAATCTCAGCCGGACAAGGCCCCGTGTGTGAGCCCTGCGCGTGCCCCCCAGGCACCTGCTTCCGGGTCCTCAGCAGGTGCGGACACAGCAGGGGTCCAGGACGCCACGCACACCGCCCCTTCCTCAGGGGAACACGGGGGTCCCCCACGGGGAAGCAGCTCACCACGGCCCCCAGACTCAGACCCAGGACCCCCACCGGAAGTGGGGGCGTGGTACACTGGAGCCAGGACACACAGGGGCCCCGGAGGGCCTGAGGGACAGGGACTGTGGCCACCAGCGTGCCCAGCCCGGCCATTGCTGGGACCCCTGAGTAGTGCACAGAGAAAGCACTGGGCACAGCGGCCCCAGCTCTGCTCCCGCTCAGCTGTCCGCAGGGCGGGACCAGGTGCGAGCCCCAGGGTGGCGGCCTCCTGGGTCAGCCCTGGCCAGCCTCACCTTTGCTGGCGCCTAGTTCCCACCAGTGTCTCCTTACCCACCCACCGCAGCCTTCCGCTCACCCACACCTTCACCTTCAGCACCAGCTCCCTGCGTGTGGGACACGGGGCGGGGCAGAGGACCCCAACGTGGCTGCTTTCAAGCCCATCTCCCCAACACAGCCCCCAGACCAGTGGAGAACAGGGTGCAGACTGGGCAGGGGTGCCCGGTGATCAGGCGCGAAGGGTGACAGTGTTGGCTCACAGGGAGAGAGGAGGCTGGAGGGGAGGGCAGCAACAGGACACAGCTACGGGGGGGCGGGGGGGTCCGGGGAGGCCCTGAGGTCAAGCTGATGAACAGGCGGGTCCAGTTCACACCATGGAAAGTGCTGCGGGGAGACAGCTGCTGCCCTGCCCACAGGACACCTGGGACAGTGCTGGACCCAGACGCCCTGTGATGATGCACCCCAGTCCCATCCCTGGAGAGGAGCGTGCTCGACCCGGACGCCCTGTGACGGTGCACCCCGTCCCATCCTGGGAGAATCTGGAGTTCAGACATGCCCGGGCAGAACACACAGGGTCCCTGGAGACAGGACTCCTGAGTGCGTCCTTCTGCCAGAAGACAGACAGGCCCTGGGGGGCCAGCAGGGGTGTTGGGGGAGAGCCCCCCACGCCATGTGTCCCTCTTCCTGAGCTGCTGCAGGATGGCACAGATGTCGCCGATGTGGCCCAGCTGGGTGTCGCAGCCCCCACATCCATGAGCCCCGTTGGGGCTGTCACCTTTCCAGGTGGAGAAAGGGGGTGTAGGGACCTAGTGGCCGTTGTGGTCATGGGGCTGCTGGTTGCGGGGGGTCTGGGCACCAAGTGCTCTTCCCAGGCAGGCAGGGGTGGGCGGTGCCCGCTGCCACCTTCTCACGCACATGTGGGCCGAGCTCGGGACATGTCTGCACAGGGGCTCTGCCTGAGCCCCCTCCCCCGCTGGAGAGCAGCCCGAGGCTGCAGGCCCGGAGCAGGCCTGAGCACCACACTGCTTTCCACCACAGCCTTCGTGGGATGTGGCAAGAGGGCCGGGGAGGCTGGCCTTGGGCACTGGGTGGGTCTGGGGGTGCTGCAAGGCCCTTTGTGTGGGAATAGGGGCCTTCTGCAATCCCACAGAGCCTCCGTGGTCCCAGGACCCCCCACGGGGCCCCCCCTCTGCTCTCAGGAAGCCGGAGTGGGCCCTGGCTCAGGTGGGGGTGGAGCCAGGAACCCACACCGCAGCCCAAGGCAGGGCTCCTGCAGGGCAGCAGGGTCCTCCACCTGCTCCCCTTCCCACACAGCTCTGAGCAGGCTGGCAGAAACATAGCCAGTGGAGCCAAGGCTGCGTGAGGCTCAGGAGGAGGAGGAGGAGGAGCCTTCTGGAAGCCCACAGCCACAAGTCATCTGCCCAATACACCTGCAAACCTGGACAGGTGGCCTGTCCCCTCTCGGTCCATTTCACCCCCTCCCCAGTGCCATGCTTGAGCTACGCCCCAAAATGCAGGCGTGGTACCCAGGAGACACTAGTGGGAAATGAACTGTGTGACTTGTGGGCAGGAACGGAAGGGGGAACAGGGAAAGCTGCCAGCGCCAGCGGTCACGCCAGTAATCCCCGCTACCCGGGAGGCTGAGCTCTGAGGATTGCAGGTCAAAGCCAGCCTGGGCAGGAAAGTTTGGGAGACTCTTATCCCCACTAAACTACCAAAAAAGCCTGAGGTGGAGCTGCAGCTCAAGCAGTACAGTGCTAGGCTTGAACAAAAACCTCAGGGACAGTGCCTAGGACCTGCGTTCAAGTCCCAGAACTGGCAGAGAGAGAGAGAGGAGAGAGAGAGAGAGAGGAAAGAAAGAAAGAAGGAAGGAAAGAAAGAAAAAAAGAAAGAAGAAAAAAGAGAAAGAAATGTACTATTATCTGGCATTAAATGGTGACCTTTCTGTACAGCACCTTAATGATAACAATTTATATTAACAATGAAACAGAAACGGCCACCCGTGCGCCAGGCCCTCCCTTGGCTGTGCTGCCTCTTTGCCCGGCAGCCCCTCAGCACGCTAGGCCCGATGGGCTTCCCCCCATCTAGCCGTCTAGCTGTGTGTGTCTAGATGGTGGACCACGCCATCTAGCCGTCTCAGCTGCGGGTAATTATCTCGGGCAGGGTGAGGCAGCCCCAGATAGGGGGCCTGGGCGCCTCCCCCTGCGCCAGCCTGGCCTGATGAGGTCATGCGCACTGGGCCCTGATAACCACTATCCCCCCCCACCTCCTCAGGAGTCCTGGCCCCTGCCTCCCCCATTAGGGAGGGTCCCGCCAGGACCCTCGGGCACAGCCCCCAGGGGCTGTGGGTCCTCTCCCATGCCTGTGCAGTCCCCACCCCACCCCCACCCCCCATGTCCTGGGCAACACAGGGCCGAGTCCTCACCCAGCCCACGCCGCTGGGCAGCGGTATCCGTCTGCCCCAGTACTGGGCCTGGGCTGCACTGGCTTCTCTGGCTCCTCTTTTAGACAGCCCAGCTCAGGGCCTTGCCTGGCCCCTCTCCCTGTCCTGGGCACCGCAGCACCCACAGGTCAGCCCTCTGCTGTCCCTGGCTGGCGGAGGAAGGAAAAGGCCTTCCCCAGCCCCCCCAGGGGGTCCGGGGCGGGGCTCAGGCAGCTCAGAGACCAGAGTCCCACTCTGGGCTGAGGGCCAGGTCTCTAGCTCTGGGCTTGAGTGGCCCAAGAAGCAACTAGCTAAGCCAGAGACGGCAGCACATGTTTGTAGTAGCTGCTGCTTGGGAGACAGAGCAGGAGAATCTCAAGTTCAAGGCCAATGTAGGCAACATTGGTGAAATCCTATCCAAATGTCTAGGCTTGTAATTCATTCCTTGCCTGAATAAGGTCCAGGGTTCAGTTCCAGGACCACTGATGAAAGGAAGAGCAGAGAGTAAAGCTGGAGGCAGGTGCCAGGCCTGGCGGTCCCTCATTCGCCAGGGCAGTAGCAGATGTGATGCGGTGGGTGACCTTGACCCCAGGCACCCAGGATGGGCTGGCTGGGACCCCCTGACCAGCTCAGGCCCAGCGGGGGGTGGGGGAGAGGGGTTAGGCCCCAGGCCATGGCTGCCTCCTGATGACCCCTGTCTGCCCCTTGCGTGCGGCCAGCTTTCCGGGCCCACAGTAATTGCACAAGCTCACGAGTTGTCCACACAAAACAGCCGAGCTCCACCAGAGTTCCCAGCCCAACTTCCTCTTTGCTCCACTAAGACAAACGGGGCCTGGCAGCTGCCGAGGCCTGGCGGAGGCCGGAGCCCACAGGACACCAGGTCGCTCGGCAAGTCATCAAACTGCGGTGCCTGAGAGCAGCCTCCCGCCTGCCCAGAAATCCTAGAAATCCTGCGCCACGCCTCCGGCCCCGCTCTCGGAGAACACGGACCCCAAAGCAGAAGCAGAGGCCCACAGAGGGGAGGGGGCATGGCGCCGAGGCCGGGACCAGGGGCGGTGCTGAGCCTCCACAGATACCCAGGAAGTCCTCTTGGCCTGCCCCCCCCGCCAGGTGACCCATGTTTGGCTGTGGGGGGACGGGTGATGGAGGCCCTCCGCTCCCCCTGACTTCCTCCGCACATTCTGCGTGTTTATCCACTGTCTGGACCCACAGACAGGCCCTTCCAGGAGGGGTCTGTGGCTCCACCCAGCCGGCTCTCTGTGTCTGTCCTGGCCTCCTGCCTTCTGACCTCCCTCCCTTCCCTCCATCGCTGTCAGAGCTGCACACTATGAGAAACTGGGCGCTGGAGGGGGGTGGGCAGGCCGGCAGACCCCAGGGACCCCAGGGCCGCATCTGTCCGCCCTCTGGGTACTCTACTCCCCCTCCGGCCTCCAGCCGGGGAGTCCTGTGTCCAGCCCATGGGTCCAGTTGGCAACTCCTGCAGTGGCCGGTGCAGTGGGGTTGTGGCTCAAAGTCTGGCGGTGTGGAGGGAAGAGAGGAAAATGCAGGGGCTGCAAATGGAGACCCTCCCTCTCCCCCCGGGGGCTGGCCGCCTTGCGGGGTGCCCTGAGCAGCCCCCAGCTGCGCTCAGAGCACCGATATCTTTCTCCCTTTTACACCAAGCCCCCACTTCTTGCCTGAAGATCTGAGCTGACATCATCTTTTCTTTTAAGAGGACAAACCCCCAATTCAGCTCAATCCCTGGTCTACCCAGCCCCCCCACACCTGCCCCCTCCTGGACCTGGTGACTCCCTCTTCTTCCCAGCCATCTGTAGGCTCCCTGCCAGTGGGCGAGGCTGCCCGGGAGGGGGGCTGGCGGGGCCTGAGCAGGCCCGGGCAGCCGCAGACTCGCCTCCTTCCTCGGGTTTCGGCCGGGGTGGGGGGCAGAGCGGGGTTTATTACCCTGAAACACAGATTCTATCCTGGCTCTGGCAGTCTGCACTGGTCAGAGGCTCCGGGCGGGAGGCTTCACCTTCCCAGGTGGAACAGCATCTCCGGTCCCCACAGGAGCCCTAGCGGCTTCCCAAGGGGCCTTCCCACCAACTCTCCCAAGCTCGGAGGCAGCCAGACTTCCGTCGCTGTCCCCCAACCCCAGGAGAGCCGGAGGCTGACTCAGTGCACTGAGACTCAGCTGCCCACAGCCCAGCCAGCCCTGCCCAGGCCCGGCCGACACTGCAGGGATGGGGCACAGCCGCGTGGCCGCCCGTGACTGGAGCCCGCTCCTCACAGGACTGGCCTGCCCTTGAGAGGAGTGCCACCCCAGACGCCCCTCCACACGCCAGGACCCCACGCCCCTTGCCTAGGGGACCCTCAGCCCTGAGGTCCTTCCCTGACGCTGCCCCACTCCCTAGCAGATCTGAGGGGTTCCCCACGGCCCCCTCTCGGTTCCCCTCCTGATGGCCAAAGACTCGACAAACTCTACACACAGCAGATGGCCACTGCCGCCTAAGCCCTGGGAAGGCTGGGAGGTGTGGTGAGTTCAACCCAGCCCCCCGACTCCCAAGGCCCTGCGTGTGGACCGCTGGTCCGGCCCTCCCTGCTCCATTGATCCTAATGGCCTTGCTTCAGGGACGTGGAGGAAGCTGGCGGAGGAAGTCACCTCCATGGGAGGACGCACCATGGTGCGGGGTGTGGTCAGGGAGGCTGAGGAGCTCTCGGAGAAGGTTCTGGAGTGCACTGCCCCCCCCCAGCCTTTGAGGAGATTGCAGAGGTTTGCTTCAGTGACAGCAAAGCCCCCAGCACCCTAGCTGGGAACAGATGTGTGTGTGTGAGCGTGTGAGTGCCCAAGTGTGTGCATGTGCTAGTGTGTACTGGTGTGTGTGAGAATGTGTACATTAATGTCTAGCACGTGAGTGTTCATGTGCAAGTGTATGATGTGTGCACACGTGTGCATTAGTGTGCGAGTATGAGTATTGTGTGTGAGTGTGTTAGTGTATGTATGTGTGAATGTGTGTGCATGTGTGGTTCACACCTCTCCCACCCCAATGGGACTTTGCACAGCAGCTGCGGCTCCCCTCCCCCCCACAGGGGTCCTGCTGGGGTGGGGGAGCTGGGCAGCGGTGCAGACCACGTGGGTGGCCCTGGACGCGTCTTGCCCGGGCCATGTTCTTGAAGCAGTCTGTCTGCTCAAGCATGGGCCGGTCCCTGAGATACCACTGATCTCCAAGGCTGCAGCCCTCCCGAGTCCTTTCCTGGTTGGAGCTGCCCTTCCTGAGAGAACGCGGGCCTATCATGGTGGATAGAACTTGGAAGTTCGGCAGATCTGAGCAGGCAGATGCGACCAGAGGGGCTCCAGGGGCAGCTCCAGCCTCCAGGTCCGGCCTGGAAGACCCAGTCCTGGGAGGGAGCCTGGGAACCTGGGGTGCTGGAGATGAGGCAGAGGGGTCTCAGCTGGAGAGCGCTGTCCAGGCTGGGGGCAACTTCCTTGGAATCTGCTCTGTGCTAGGGTGCTGGCTTAGCTGGCCCCTCCCCAGCGGGACTCTGACTGAGCCCTGCTCATCCTGAAGGCCCCTCCCCCGTGCTCCTAAAATCCTCATGTCAAAACCCTTCAGTCTGCATGACTTCAGTCTGCAGCTGCCAGGAGCAGGGCTGGGGGGTGGGGAGGGCTCTGGGAGCCCAGGAGAAGATAGGATCAGGAGGGAAGACTCTAATCAGTGTGACCCATAGAGCAGGTGCTCTACCACTTGAGTCATACCTCTGGGCCTTCTCTGCTTTTAGTTATTCAGGCAGGGTCTAGGATATTTGCTCAGGGCTAACCTTGAACCACAATCTTCCCACCTATGCCTCCTATGAAGCTCCTAATTTTTGCTTGAAAAAAGTTTCATTAACTTTGCCCAGGATGGCCTCCAACCTCAGTCCTCCTGATCTCTGCCTCCAGAGTAGCTGGGATTAGGCATGGGCCCCCCACGCCAGTGGTGGGGATAGACCCCAGCCTGCTGCATGCCAGCGCAGCACTTTACCACCAGGCTACATCACGTCGCCTTTGACCTCAGACTTGTTGTTGGCTGGGCACTGGTGGCTCACGCCTGTCCTCTCAGTTACTCGGGAGGCTGAGGTCTGAGGATCTGCTTAAAGACGGCTCAGACAGGAAAGCCCTTGAGATGCATATATCCACTTAATCAGCAAAAACGCCAGGGGTGGAGCTGTGGCTCAAGTGGTAGAACACTAGCCTTGAGCACAGAGAGGCTCAGAGACAGTGCCCAGTCCAACGCACCCCCTCCCCACCCACGGCTTCACATCTGTATTCACCGTGAGCTTCATGACTGGGGTCAGCCTCCAGGGTCTTCCTCAGAGCACCTGGCCTGAGGGGGCCTCAAGAACGAAGACGGATGCCGCGGGTCGGGTGGCTGGCCGGGGCTGCGGGGCGGGCGGAGTCCCATGCCGACAGCTTCCCGCTCGGTGATCACAGGGTCCAGCGGTCAGTGGGCAGGCTGGACGGGAGGCAGCCACTTCCTTGGCTGCTGGTGACTCAGAGGCCTCCTTCTGGGAAAACTCCCCCTCCTTCCCCAGACCCCATGGCCCAGGGTTTGGTGTGAAGGACTAGCTTCAGGAAGTGTGGGCAAGTGTGGCTGTGACCGGGGTAGCACTGGGCTGGGGAAGGGTGTGAACTCAGGGAAGGGATGAGGTTTTGACCAGAACATTTCCCAGTTCTTGGGCTGCGCTCCCTGCATGGCCAAACAGGCCAAGCGGCCCTGTAGCTCCTCGGCCCAGCCCTCCCTTTCCAAGCTGAGGTCAGGGGCCCGAATGCCGGCCACAGAGAAGGCCCTGCGGCCCAGGTCCCTTGCGATCAGCATGGGCCGGCCCTGCACAGCCCCAGCCTCCCCCCGCCCCCCAGTCCTCCTCATACACCCCAATTCACGCGCTCTCTCTTTCTTTCTTCACTCTTTCCACCTTTTGGTCAAGGTGAGTATTCTACCACTTTGAACCACAGTTCCATTTCTGTTTTTTGAGTGGTTCATTGAAGATAAGAGTCTCACTGGGACTTTCTTGCCTGGGTTGGCTTTGAACTGCCATCCTCAGATCTCAACCTCCTGAATAGCGAGGATGATAGGTGTGAGCCACCAGCCCCCAACTTTTCTTTATGCTTTTCATGAACATGAACGAATTGTACAAAGAGATTTCATTTTGATGTGTCCATTTATTCATTACATCGTGTGTGTGTGTGTGTGTGTGTGTGTGTGTGTGTGTGTGTGTGTGTGTGTGGTCTGTCTATATTGGTGTGTGCCAGTACTGGGACTTGAACTCAGGGCCTGGGCACTGTCCCTTAGCTTTTTTTGCTCAAGGCTGGCACTCTGCCACTTGAGCCACACCTCTACTGCTGGTTTTCTGGTTGTTAATTGGCGATAAGAGTCTCAAAGACTTTCCTGCCTTGAACTTCGATTCTCAGATCTCAGCCTCCTGAGTAGCTAGGATTATAGGTATAGCCACAGGCACAGGGCTATGCCTTCATTTCTAAACTCCTGGCCATGGGACAGGGGTCAAATGCCCAGTGCCCTGCTGGCCAGCTCCTTATCCTCCTGGCCCTGTTGTTAACACTGTGCTACTGCCCCCAGAGCAGCCCAGTTCTACCAGAAGCTTCCTGTGACCCAGCTCACCCAGAACTGGGGACTGTAGCCAGTGGAGTGGGCATGGGACCTCAAGGAGCCCAACCCAAAGGGCAGACAGACATGAGAGCATCCCATCAAAAAGACCTCGGGCCGGGTGCCCATGGTTCACACCTGGAATCCTTATGCTCAAGAGGCTGAGATCTGAGAATCACCGTTCAAAACAGCCCAAGCAGGAAAGTCCATGAGACTCTCACCTCCAAGAAACTACACAGAAAAAGTCAGAAGTAGCACCTGGCTCAAGTGGTAGAACGCTAGCCTTGAGCAAAAGAAGCTCAGGGACAGCGCCAAAGCCCTGAGTTCAAGCTCCAGTACCAGGGAAAGAAAAAGATCCCTGGCCAGCCCTGTTCCTCTGCAATGGCCAGCAGTATGCACCACAAACCACTGCCACTGCCACCTCTGTCCTCTCCTCCAGCCGCCCAGGAGAAGAGCCTGCTGTTTCCACTCGTGGAGGTAAACTGGGGCTTGGCCTGCTGGGTCCCCCAAGAGTGGAATTGGACAGTTACTAAGGAGGGACAGGTGCCGAGCCCAGAGCTCTCGAATCCCAAGGGGCTGCCCTGCCCTGCCCTGCCAGGCTTTCTTGACCCCCCAGAGGCCGAGGGTGGCAGAGCCCCTCCTCTGGACCATGATGGTGCTCTGTCTGTCTCTGCCACACCGCTGGGATCTCTGGAGGAGGTGTGTGCGCTGAGGGCTGGGCCGGGTGGGAGCTCAGAGGGGTGGGAGAGAAAATCCTGGGCCATCCACCTCTACTCAGGCCCAGCTGGGACCCCGGGTGCAGTGGCTGCAAAGCTCCTGGCCGATTCGGTCACTATCCCCCACCCTGCAGGTCTGCCCTCCCCCACCCTGCAGGTCTGCCCTCCCCCACCCTGCAGGTCGGCTCCTGTGGCCAGTGCACAGACTGGGCTCTGTGGGGACAGAGCACTCAAGATCCTTTGCAAAACAGAACCTTGGAGAAGAAGGCTGGAGGTGTGCAGCGGGAGGTGTGGCTGCCTAGTGGCCAACCCCTACCCCCTTAAAAAAAAAAAAAGTCTGCCCAGAAGCTCAGAAGCGATTGGAGGAAGGAAGGGTGGAGTTGCCCCAGCCCGCCGGGAAGGCAGTGTCCAACTCAGAGATGGCCCCTGAGCAGGCTGCCCAGCCTCCAGGCCCAGCTGAGCCCCACACCATCCCCTCCCCAGGCTCAGGACCGAGTCCTGGACCAGTGGCTAGCTGGGAAGGCCAAGGAAGGAACGAGGCGGCGGACACTATCCTGCGCCTGGGCGGTGGGTGTTTGGCCGCTGCCTGCAGAGCGATGTGGCAGCAGGAGCAGCTGTCTGGGAGCCATTTCTCAAGCCCACCCTCCAGCGGCCTCTGAAGGGAGGGGCGGGGCGGGGCGAAGCGGCCCCTGGGGAGAGCCCCGTGCTGCCCTCTAGCCTGCTCTTGCCCCAGGGGTGCTGGAGTGGTCAGTAAATCTTTTCTTTCTTTCTTTCTTTCTTTCTTTCTTTCTTTCTTTCTTTCTTTCTTTCTTTCTTTCTTTCTTTCTTTCTTTCTTTCTTTCTTTCTTTCTTTCTTTTTTCTTTCTTTCATGGGGCCTGAACTCTGGGCCTGGGCGCTGTCCCTCAGCTCTTCAGCTCAAGGCTAGCGCTCTACCCCTTGAGCCACAGTGCTACTTCAGGCTTTTTCTGCTTAGGTGGTGCTGAGGAATGGAGCCCAGGGCCTCAGGCATGTGAAACAAGTACTCTACCACTGAGCCACCTTCCCAGCCTGGTCAGTCAAGTTTCACGCCCCTCCAGCAGGACCCCACGGGGGCTGGGCCTGCAGGCCCCACCACATGCACCATTTGCCAAAGCTGTGGGCCAGCTGTCCCACCCCACCCCTGAGAAAACAGCCTCGGCCCATTTGGCATCTGTCCGCCATCTGAAGAGACCCCAGGGTGCCTGCCTTCCTAGGATGCCGGCTTGTGGCAGGAGGTAGAGGCCACCAGCAAGGCGAAGAGGAGGCAAAGAGCTGAGGAAAGTCTGGCAGGGGCATCCACAGGCTGGGAGGGAGGACAACGTGCCAGGCTGGGAAGGGGTGGCCGGGGCCCAGGGATGCAAGCGTCCGGGGAATGCCTGAGATTGTAAAGTGAACCGAAGCTCTGAGTGAGCCGGGGAGAGGCGTGGCCAGGCCCCACCTGCTGCCAGCCCCACCTGCTGCCGGCCGCGCCAGCCCGGTGGAGGAACAGGTGAATCAGGAGCCAGAGCCAGCCCACGCACAGCCAGCCACAGGCTGGGACAAAGACCCCTTTGAAACCAGGATCAAATGCTTGGTTTTATTTGAGCACTGCTGTTTGAGGGCAGCTGAGCAGAGCTGCCCTGGGAGCATCTTCAAAGGTCAGGGAAAGCTGAGCACTATGTCTCAGGCCTGTAATCCCAGCTCCTCAGGAGGCTGAGATCTGAGGATTGAAGTTCAAAGCCAGCCCGGGCAGGAAAGTCCATGAGACTCTTATCTCCACTTAACACGCAACAAAAAGCCAGAAGTGGAGCTGTGGCTCAAGTGGTACAGCATTAGCCTTGAACAAAAAAGCTCAGCAGCTAGGCCCTGAGTTCTAGTGCCAGGACCAGCACACAACCACCACCCTCGGAAGGGTGGGGAGGGAGAGAGGGGTCAGGAGCTGAGGCTGGGGGCCGAGCGGTGACCACTGGCCAGGGAGGCCTCGGACCAACAGGGTCTGGCCCGGCCTGGGGCTCAGTGCGGACAGAAGCACCCCTCCCTCTTTGTGGACACTGGACCTCCCTTCATGTGTCCTGGCCAGGCTGTCAGGCCTGGGGGTCCCCTCCCCCCAGCCCAGGCTCTCAGACGCTCAGTCCTGGGGCCTCTACACGGGCTCCTGTGTCCCGTGGGAATAGCCCGGTGACCCAGGATGTGTGGGGACCTGTGTGGCTGCCCCGGGGAGGAGGCGGGTGGCTCCAGCCCGCCCCCCGGAGCCTCCCTCTCTCATTACCCCGTCCCACCTCTGGGTGCTGGGCCTGGGAACTGGCACTGCCTCACACACCTGTCCGGAGCAGTGCCCACCTGGGCGCCCGTGGCTACTCTCCCTGGCTCCTATGGCCACGCAGCTCCAATCCACCTGCTCTGGGTTGCCCACGTCGGCCCCGCGTGTCTGGCCGGGCCCCGGTTCAGAGCAGAGCCCAGGCCTTGGTTTCCACCCAGAAGTGGGGTCCATACTCCCAGTCCTTGGGCTTGGCCTCCCTCCGCCCCCAGCTGTTCTCCCAGAGAGGGGGGGCAGGGGGCGGCAGGAGAAACTTTCCCCAGCCGCCCTGCCCTGGCCTGCCCGGGGCAGCACCTTTGAAGTGGGAGCGCTTGGGGGTGGTGAGAAAGTCCGGGGTGTAATTAGACAGGTTTCACTGTCTCACCCCTGAGCAGAGTGAAACCAGCCGCTCACCCTCAGCTCTGAGCCAGCCAAGCTACCGAGGACCTGCGCTGGCTACAGGCGCTGGCTACAGTGTCCCCCCGCCCCCAAGTTGAAACCTGTACGGGGGAGGCCAGAAGGACGGCTCCTGGTGTGTCCACTGGGCTGGGCCAGGGTGCGCTCTGTCCCAGCCAGAGAGCAGCTGCTCCGGAGGCCACGTCCACATCGGGGACAGTGCCCCGGGGGCCTGGCATGCCTTCACCACCCCCACCCCACGTCCTGCTACACCTCTATCCCTCTCCCTGCCTCCATCCATCACGGTACCCATCGCTCCTTCCACCAGCCCTCCCTCCAGCCGCCTGCTCTCGGGCAGGCCCGCACTAGGTGAGCAGATGCCGAGGACAGTGGGAGGGACTGGCCAGCATGCTGGGTGCTCTCAGAGGTACCTATAACAGTCATCTCCAAAGTTCACCTGGTCCCAGAAAGGGCTAGTGAGGGCCGCACCGCCCCAGCCACCGACGTTGAGACCCTGGTCCCAGGATGGATGAGATCACAGGGAATGAACAAGGTCAACCGATGACATCACAGGTCCAGTGACACCAGGGAATGAGGCCAGCTGGTCAAGGATGACCCAGGTGCCGGTCCTAGGGCTTGAACTCAGAGCCTGGGCCCTGTTCCTGAGTTTTGTTTTTGTTCAAGGCTGGTGCTGTACCACTTGAGCCACTGCTCCACTTCCAGCTTTGATAGTTAATTGGAGACAAGATTCTCTGGGGCTTTCTGCTTTGAATCCTGATCCTCAGATCTCAGCCTCCTGAGTAGCTCCACACCCGTCTCCTCCCCATCCCTATTTCTGACAGATCCCCCACCATGCCAAGCCCAGAGTGAGGCACTGGAGCCCAGAGCTCTTGGTGACAGGGCCCTGCGTGCAGGGGGGTGAGAGGGCGAGGGTCCGGGCCAGGACTCCTGCCCTGCAGCAGCTGGCCCTCCGCAGAGGCCTGGCCAGCGGTGACCCTGCCCCTGACAGCTCCTCCCTGCCGTCCCTTCCAGCTTCCTAGAGGCATTGCCAGGACCCTCGGCCAGAGCAAGGCAGGCCAGGGTCAGAGCTCGGGGCGGCTGTGCTCGCCACAAGCCCCTCACCAGCCACAGCCAGCAGAGGAGGGCCCGGAGAGGAGCCAGCCTGAGGCCCTGGTCGTTTTCTGCTATCCTGACCTCCTCGCTGCCAGGTGATCACCCAGGATCTGCTCATTCTCACTGGGTGGAGGGACAACAGCACAACTGCCAGGCTCGGTGGCCAGAGGCGGCCAGAAGAGGAGCCCGCAAAGCCTGGAGGAGGAGCTGTGCGCGTGTGCCACCTCCCAGCTGTGGCTCAGAGGTAGTGAGAGGCTCATCAGGTCAAGGGACAGCGACCGAAGACCCAGGGGCCCAGTGGTTCTGTGTAACTGGGGTGGCTGTCTGCCCTGCACCGTGGGCTGCTCCCCGGCAGGCCTGAGCTCCGCCAGCACGGAAAGGGGTCTCGTCTTCTCCCAGCAGAGTGCCAGCTGTGTCCAAGGCTGGAGCCGGGTGCGGTGCCCGGGTCCACATCTCCACGCCCCTCCTTCCTTACCAGCTGACCAGCGCTGCCACCGCCCAGGTGCAAAGGGGTTGGTCCTGGCTGTCTGTGAACAGCCATGGCTCCAGCCCGGGCTCCTTGGGAGCATGTGCGCAGCTGGTGACCTGGTTGGGACCCCTGCCAGTCCCCCGATGGCTCCAACAGCCACCGTGTGCCCAGGACCACGGCACCAGCCACAGCCACGTGCATCTCCATGGCACCGCCAACCGGCCAGTCACGGGCATCTTTGTGCAACCTCTGAAGCCCCAGAAACATCCGCAGGCTTTCTCTGCCTGGGTCCCTGCCCACTGAAAGCCTGGCTGGCTTCTCCCCACCTGCTGGCCTCACATAGACCCAGCAGAGAGAGGTCAGCAGAGAGACGCCCACCAAGCCTGCGCCCAGCCCTCCTCCCACAATGGCCACAGCCTCGTAGCTTCCCGTCAGCCTGGGTACCTGAAGGGTCCAATAGAAGACCAGAGGGATTGGAGGCGTGGCTTGCGGTAGAGCCCTAGCCAATGAGCAAAAAGCCTCAGATGTGGAGTTCAAGTCCCAGTCTCACACGAAAACAAACAAACAAAGATGAGAGCCTGTGCCTGGTGGTGGGGGCTTGGTCGTCGATACTATCAAGCTCGCTAGAACTCAAACCTCCAGGCAGGCGGGACCGGCACTCCATCCGTCCCCGCCCCGCAGGTGACCGGACAAGTCTTGTGACTGCCTGGAGCCGCTGGCACGGTCCTCAGCTCCGCCGGGCACCTGGAGCCCTTAGGAAGCGGCAGCCCAACCCCAGGCCCTTGGCTCAAGCTCCCAGAGGCCCCTCCTGCCGAGGGGTCCCCAAGAGCCCGAGGCCAGCCCCTTCTCAGTGAACTCCAGTAGGGCTATGGCTCCGGGGCCAGCCGGGAGGACAGGGCGCTCACACGCAGCCCAGACCAGCGCGCAGCCCAGGGGCACCCTGTGCACACCTGGCTGGTAGCACTAGCACAATGGGCGTCCCTGGCCTTGTGCCCGCCTGGCCTGGCTCTGCCAGCCTGCTAGCCGCCCGCCCCCTCACCCGCAGTTTCTCAACCCTCTGGGGGGTGGGTAGGCCTGAAGAGGCAAGCCTCTGGTCTGTCCAGCCCCAGGTGGACCAGCAGGGGTGGCCCCAACAGAAACAGGCAGTGTCCGGTACTGGCAGAAGGCAAGAGACTGGGCAAGAGTGCCTGGGAGGGGGACGGGGCTGGGCATCCAGATCCCTCCAGCCCTGGGTTCTATTCTGAGCCTATCTGGATAGTCAGGGCTCGGCCTGGGGTCAGCTGATGGCTGCCTGAGAGACACCTCAGAAACCCTCCCCTGCCCACTCATCCTCAGAGAAGCCAGTGCAGCAGTGGGAAGCAATCAAGGCGGGCTTCCTGGGGGAGGAGGCTTTTCTGGTCCCAGAGGCTGGGGTTAATTGTGTGTGTGGGGGTAGCTCTCATGTGTGAATCAAAGGTTCATTGGGGTACAGCCCAGGGACCCCAGAGCCCCTGGGTAGGGTTGAGAGGAGGCTGAGGCTAGGGGAGCATCCCATCTGGAGGCTGAGTCTCAGAAGGGCAGGAGAGAACATGGAAAGCTAACCATGCTTAAGAGCCTGGCAGGTCACCGACAACCTGAGCACAGGCCTTGGTGAGAGGAAGGAGGGTGTGGAGGGAGCCTGGGAAGGGTCTCGATGAGGCTCCCCCCACCCCAGCCTGCATGGACTCTCCAGAGGCCGGCTCTGACTCCAGTCCCGTAGCTCTGAAGTAGCAGGGGCTCTGGAGGAGAGTTTCGAGAAGCCCCCACCCCCCAGGACGAGGGGTCCCCTCCCCCAGGCTCCAGCTCTCCCTGCCAGCAAGCCCTGGGTGTGGGGGGTGTGGGATCAGTGGGATCAGTGCCTGCCCTGAGACACAGATGCCACAGCCAGGACCAGCACCCCAGAGCACAGTCCTCCACGCCTCCCTCCTCACCTCCTCACCAGCACCCCAGAGCACAGTCCTCCATGCCTCCCTCCTCACCAGCACCCCAGAGCACAGTCCTCCACGCCTCCCTCCTCACCAGCACCCCAGAGCATAGTCCTTCCCCACCTCCTTCCTCACCAGCACCCCAGAGCACAGTCCCTCCAGCCTTGGCCTCTGTGCCCCATACCAGCCTGCCAGCCCAGGGTGGGCGGCGGCTCTGTCCAGAGGCGCTCCATGAGACCCCCAGAGTTGGCTGGGGTGGGTGTGGCACCCTGATGCTCTCAGCAGGTAGTGAGTCCCGAGTCCAGGCAGAGCCAGACCTCTGCCCACTGCCCAATCCCCTGCCCCCTGGCGGCTCCTGGGCCGCAGAGCTGGACATCCAAGCCCTGAGAGCCCGGCAGGAAGGGCGCCTGCACTCGGGAGGCTGAGGGGGTGGTTGAGGCTCCCCCCGTGTCACTGGTCCCGAAAGATGGCTCCAGACACCGATGGCAAGGCCTCAGGGCCCTGAAGCTGGGGACAAAGGGCCCTTTGTGCTACCTCTGCCGGCCCAGCACTGGGTCAGGGCGGCTGAATGAGCCGGGGCAACTCCTCCCTCCCCACGCCTGAATGTCAGTGCAGGGGGGGGGCGGCTGTCAGTGAAGGGCTTCTCCCAGAGCCAAGACCAGAATGAGGGACCGTTGCCCACCCCGGGCCCAGGCCCTCCCCATGTCAGGCCCTGGCCCACTCCTGCGGCCCTCGAGCTGCTCCCAGCCCCACCAGGCACCCAGCCTCACTGTCAGCTGGCTCTCAGCCCCAGCCAGGGGCGGGGGGGGGGTCCCAAGAGGTCAAGTGCAAGGACAGGTTCGAAATCTTTGGCCTCCAGACTGCTGCTCCTCCCCCAGGTCCTCTGCCAGGAGGCAGAGTCGGGGAGGGGCTCCCTCAGACGCAACCCACTCCCCAGCATTGAGGACGGCACTGGGAGCCAGACCACCCCGTGTCAGATTCGGATCCTGCGCCCCAGACCGCAGGGTGGAGGTGGGGGGCGCTGGGGTCCTGGCAGAACCAGAGACTGGCAAAGTCAGAGTCCTGTGGGGGCGGGTGTCCTCTTGTGGACCACAGGGGACACAAGTCCTGCAGACTCAGGAAGGTCTGGGGGCTTCAGGCAAGGACAAATGGGTTGATGCCGCTGGGTGGGTGGGGGCTGTGTGGGTGGGGGCTGTGTGGGGTGGGGGCTGTGTGGGGTGGGGGCTGGTGCAGGGCGGCGCGGCCCGATGACCTGGGCCACGTCTGGCATTCCTGCACCTTAGGTCTGCTCACGAGGCCGCAGCCGCTGCGCAGGCCAAGGGGTCTCGGCATTGTCTCAGTCCTCACTCCTAGGCTCAGAGCCCGCGCAGCCAGAGGGCACCCCCATGCCCACCCTGTGCCCACCGGCCTTCACACCTGCTTCACACCAGGCATGCGCAGAAACTGGAGGAAGGCGGCCTCTGGCCTGTGGGCTGAGGGCCAGGTGGGTGCCCTGAGCCCCGCGGGCAGCTGCAGGGACAGGCTTGCCCCCAGGACTGGAGGCGCAGCTCAGCACAGCGGCCTACAGGGGTCTCAACCATGGCCTGCTGTGGGAGTGACCTTCCTCTGACTGCCTCTCCCTCAGCCTCAGTTTCCCCACCCATCTGGGGATTCTTGGCTGGACTAAGGGCCAATGGGGCTCTGCTTTGGAAGTCTCCTGCCCGGGAGGTGGGGCTGGTGATGCTGGAAAGGCCCCCTGGGCAGCCCTGCCCCCTCCTTCCCCAGCTCATGGCCAGGGCACGGATGGCTCCAGTCTCAGCCCCATCCCCCCAGGGTCTTGGCTGTACCCAGGGCGTGGGAGCCATGCCCAACCCCTCCTCCACCCTGTCCCGCAGGCCTGGGTGGCTCCATGGGGCCAGGGGCACCTGCTCGTCCTGGCTCTCCCGCAGGGCTGTGTCCCCTGCCCCTCAGATACAGTCTGGAGTGGTTTGGGCGGAGGGTGGTCTAGGCCCCTTTGAACTCCTGCTGTGCGGTGGGGGGCACCCCACGGCGGAGGGCTGGAAGCTTCTCCACACAGGCCCAGAGGTTGCACCCTGTCTTAGAAGCGCAGGTAGGGCTGGCGCTCCGGGCAGGGCTTGGGGTCCCCCTCCTGGGGCTAACAGATGCCAGGGATGCCTGAGCCCCACCCTCTGACACCAACCCTTACTCAAGGCGGGGAGGGCCACCCCTCCCAGGGGTGCCAGAGAGGCAGCTCTGCAGGGGCCGGCCTGCCTCGGTTTCCTCCTCTGGCACAGGCTGCGGTCCCTGTGCTCTGTGAGGTGTCCCCCGGTCAGGCCCGCTGCACTGCAGCTCCCTGGCCATGCTGCCCGGCCTCTGAGACACTTCCTGGAGCCGGGGCAGGGGAAGGACACTAGGGTGTCCTGAGAGGGGTCCCCCATGGCTGCATGGAGCCTGTCCAGCCCGGGCTGGGATGCCCGCTTAATCTCCTGCTGAAAAGATAATTTCTCTCTGTGCTGCCATCGGGCCGGGGAACAAAGAGGCTTTGTGCAGGCCTCACTATCCCGCCCAGCAAGGCCCGCGCTCCCTCCAAACGCAAGCTGCTGAGGGGGGCGGGGGGGTGCTTCCCATAACCCTCTGCTCTCTGTAGCACAGGGTCACTTTTGTTACAGAGGACCAGCGCATGGCCGCCAGCAGGGCCTTTCTTCTTCCTCCCTTGTCATCCTTTGCAAGCCCCACACCAGGGGCCCGAGCAGAGGGGACGAGCGACCCTTGGGTTAGGAATGTCCTCATTCCCCTCCCCCCTGGCAGAGCAGGGGCAGGGCCTGGGCATCCCCTCGCCCACTCCACCCCCGCTGCCCCGAGCTACGGAGCATCTCTGCATGAAAAGCCCCTCCTGGTCATGGCAGCAAGAGAAGAAAAACCTACACCATAGGCACGGCCGGGCACCGGTGGCTCACGCCTGTCATCCTAGCTACCCAGGGGGCTGAGATCTGAGGATCATGGTTCCAAGCCAGCCGGGATAGCGAAGTCTGTGACTCGTGTCTCCAATTCACCAGCAAAATGCTGGAAAAGGAGATATAGCTCAAGTGGTAGAGCGCCAACTTTGCACCAGAAAGCTCAAAGACAGCATCCAGATCCTGAGTTCAAGCCCCAGGATTGGTTCATACACACACACGCACACGCACACGCACACGCGTGCACTCAAAGGCACCACACACACAGAGTACCTCTTCTCAGAAGGGGAGATGCTGGTGTCTGAGGCCCGTCTTTCTGATGTTTCTGTACACTTATCCTTTACACCGGCTCCATAGAACTGCAGCCGGCCATCACTTCTGCCTTCCACACAAGCCATCCACCCACTGCCCCCTGGACGGCACCGGTGCCTATGGCGGTGGGCTGAGCCGGCCGCAGCACACAGGACGCTCACCACCACGCTGCAGGCCTGGCATGTCATCAGTGCCTATGGGCCCAGGACACTGGTCTGCGCGTGCGCCTCCTAAGTGGGCTTACCGCACACGCTGCCCTGTGCAATGTTATCTCTGGGGCTGCTCGTGCCCAGGAGTCCTGGGAACGTGGCTGTGTGGCACTGTAGCAGAGGTGCCATTGTGGTCCAGATGAGGAGACCTGGACCTGGCCAGGGAGCCTGACCCTGCCCCCTGGTGAGCGCATGACTTCACAGCTTCCTGTGGGAGTGGCAGCCCTGTGGGAGAGGCTCCACCCCCGGCCCCAGGGTCCGCTCATTACTCAGAAGCTTCGGCCAAGACCCCCAGATGGGGGAGGGACTGGCCTGGGGTTGGCTCTGTGTCCCCTCCCAACTGCCCTGCTGCCAGCTCATGTCTGTACCAGAAGTGTGAAGCTGGGCCTGCGCTGTCTCTGTCCCTACCCCAGGGGAATCCATGCTGTCTTCAGAAGATGAACACCATCCCATCCTACAGCTGCCCTCCTTGAGGGGCCTCTGCAGGGCCCCAAGTGGTTTGGTTTTGGGGTTTTGTGTATATGTGTGTGTGTGCCAGTCCTGGAGCTTGAACTCCGGGCCTGAGTACTGTCCCTGGGCTTTTGTGCTCAAGGCCAGTGCTCTGTCACTTTGAGCCACAACACCATTTCCAGATTTTGGCCGTGAACCTCAGATTTCAAGCTCCTGAGTAGCTTGGATTACAGGTGTGAGCCACTGGCACCTGGCCCTAAGCATCTTTTAAAAACTGTGATAAAAAATTCTCTGGACACAAAACTCAACACTCTAGTCATCTTGAATTGTGCAATCCAGTGGCAATAAGTGTGTTCACAGTGTGTGTGGATGTCACAACGTCTGTCCACAGGACTCTTCCTGAGCCACACTGCCTCCTCCAGCATCGAATCCTGCCCCTTCCCAGCAATCCAGCCCTGCCTTTCCCCTACACTGCCTCCTCCTCCCTCCCCAGCCCCCAGCCCTGCCTCCCCCTGCCCCTCCCCAGCCCCCTCTCCCCTAAACTGTCTGTCTCTGGGGGACTGATAGCTCCGGGGGCCTCCTGTGAGTGCCCTGTCCCTTGTCTGCTCTGCTGAGCTCAGACTGGCAGACCTGTAGGGTGTCTTCCCCATCAGCTCCCCCCTCCCCAGTGCAGGCAGCTTGGGGCTGGCAGTCACCAGCAGACATAGACACGTGGGTCTGTCTGTTAGTGCCTGAGCTTCTGACTGACCACAGGCTGGGCACTGAGTCACTGGGCCATGGAATGTCACCTGGGTTGCTGTGACACCAGGGCTCGGAGGCACACAGATGGCCTCAGGGCCCTCTTCTCTGCAGTCCCTTAGGTCAGAGGTCAGAAATCCAGGCTGCTGAGGCCTCCTTCCTCCCCGAGACTGGGGGGGGGGAAGAGGGGAAACACGGGAGGTTCATGACTGTGGCTCCAGCCCCACATCTGTCTTTACATTTTCTCTCCTCTCCTCCCTTCTCCTATGAGAGACCAATAATTGGATTTAAAGCCCATGCTAAAGCAAAGGTGACCGTGTGTGTGTGTGTGTGTGTGTGTGTGTGTGTTTGCGTGTGCATGTGCACACATGCACGCACGTGCTAGTCCTGGGGCTTGAATTCAGAACCTGGGCCACAGCTTCACTTTCGGTTTTTTGGTGGTTAATGGGAGATCAGAGTCTCAGAAACTTTCCTACTTGGGCTGGCTTTGGACTGAAATTCTCAGATCCTCCTCCCGAGAAGCTAGGATCACAGGCGTGAGCCAATGGCACCCTGCTAAAGCTGACTTCATCTTAAACCCAACTAAGCTGGCACCAGTAACTCACACCTGTCATCCTAGCTACTCAGGAGGCTGAGATCTGAGGATCACAGTTCAAAGTCAGCCTGGGCAGGAAAGCCCGTGAGACTCTTATCTCCAATAAACCACTAGAAAATCGGAAGTGGTGCTGTGGCTGAAGTGGTAGAGCACTCACCTTGAACTGAAGAGCTGAGGGACAGCGCCCAGAAACAGAGTTTAAGCTCCATGACCAACCCCCCCCAAAAAAAATCCTCAACTAATTACTTCTGCAAAGATCATTCGTAATTTCAAGTTCGATCACTCAGGAGCTCAGATTCTGGGAGGGTTTTGCCGCAGGTGCTCAGTCTCTGGCCACAGAACACTCCCCAACCCCGGGGGCAGCAGACTGCATAGTGCTCCCCAGCCTGGTCTTGGCTGCAGCCCCCCACTAGGCTCTAGGGTTAATGTCTGTCCCATGCTGACTCCCTATCACGGTCTTCTGGTCACACGGCCCTGGGGGCAGCCAGCATCTCTGAGGGGTTCTGGGTTCTCGCCACCACACACCAGGTCCCAGAGCCCTGAGCCTCAGGGCTGACTCCGGCCCTGGTCTCACAGGGTGATTATGACTTGTGCTTTCTTGATGGTTTCCAGAGGGAGCTTCAAGGCTATGAGCTCCTGTGGTGCTCTGGGGAGGGGCTGCGGGGTCAGCAGCCAGGCCTTGGAGGGTCCCAGAGCCCCTCGGCCATTGCCAACCGTTTCTGCTGCTCCTTTGCCCAGAGAGTGCCCCAGACTCCACGCAGAGGCCAGGCCCACCTCCTCTACTGAGGACCCCACCCGTGGTCACTCAGCACAGGAGAGGCCCTCCGGGGCTGAGCTGCTGCAGACAGCGATCCTCACCAGCCTCCGTCCTGTTCTGCCTGCTGTCAGGCCACACGTGCACCTCGTGCTAGCTGGGTACCTGGCGGCCTCGGGAGGGCTGTGCAACTCCCCTAAAGGCCCACTCCATCGCTGCCCACCAGGAGGGGGGGCAGAAAGAAACCGTATCACACCTCCATCTCGGCCTGGCCTTGCGAACCCAGCCATGACAAATAAAGTTGTTTCCACTGCTAGTGAAGCAATCTGCTGCCCTGGCGAGTAACTCCATCAGACCTCTGACCTTCCGCATCTGAGGAATTGGGGGACGCAGGAACTGGCGTCCACCCTGGCACCTTCCAGGCCACTTCAGCTCGGGAGTGTCCTCAGGGCTCCAGTGTAGAGCCTCTGCCCTGCCAGCATGCCATCTTCCCACCTTGGGTACCAGGGCCTTTGCCTGCTACGAGTTGGAGGCTGATGAGTGAGTACCAAGTCCCGAGGCTGTCTCCATCCTGGCCCCCACCCCCCCTGCTCCCTCTCCTCCCCTGGGCCCACACTGCAGCAGGGCCTGAGCCCGGTCCTCAGGGTGGGCTCAGGAGGCAGGGAGGCCAGACTGGAGGGACTTCCCCAGCCAGGTGGAGCGGCGCCTCTCCCCTGCCTCCCGCGCTCTGAACGCGCCCAGGGCCCTGGGAGCTGTGACGCAGAGGTGCCCTGAGGTCCCTAAAGCCATGACGTCCCAGGGGACAAAATTAGCAGATCCAGGTTTATCACTTACCAAATCTGCCTTGGACAAAGCCAAAGCCCCGGGGACAGCCCGAGGGTGTCTTCATCATTACCACAGCCAGACAAGAGGCCCGCGGCCCGAGCCCGGGTGACCAGGTTCTCACGACCACCAGCGCCCATCACTGCCCAGGGCTGCGCGCAGCGTCCGCATGGCGTTCGGCAGGCCAGCACCCCACACACAGGCTGACACACACACTCACTCACAGACACACACAGGCAAGGCAGGGCCCCACACACAGACACACACACAGACACACAGACACACACGCTGGCCCTGGACACCCACTCTCTTCCAGACATCTGAAAATGCCTTTCCACCCAAGCCCTCCCTCCTGTCTCTACCCCACCTGAGTTAGTCCATGTCCCTAGAAACTGGCTGAAATGTCAGGCACCCGTGGCTCACGCCTGCGATCCCCGTGATTCAGTAGGCTGGGATCAGAGGCTGGTGGTTCCAAGGCAGTTCAGTCTGAGGCTCTGATCTCCAAGAAACCGCCAGCAAGCTGAAAGCAGAGCTGTGGCTCAAGTGGTAGAGCACTACCTAGATCAAAAGAAGCTAAGGGACAGTGCCCAGGCCCTGAGTTCAAGCCCCAGGACTGGGGGCGGGGAGGGGAGAGGAGCGGGGGGAGGGGGGGGAGAGAAAAAGAGAGAGAGAGAGAGAAAGGGAGAGAGACAGAGTGACAGAGACAGAGACAGAGACAGAGAGACAGAGAGAGGGAAGGAGAGCACAGCCGAGAAGCCAGGCCCATGGAAACGGAGGCAGCGTGAGGTGGAGGCCCGCGTGAGTGTGAGGTGGAGGCCCGCGTGTGCCGGGTTCTGAGGTGCAGCCAGAGCTCGTCGGGGCTGGGAGCCCCAGGAGGGCGGCCTGGCCTGCCCATGCCCTCACGTGCAGGCAGCACTGCCCACCAGCAGCCTTGGCTATGTGCTGCTCTGGCCTGGGTGACCTGAGAGCCGCTCCCCAGCGACGGTCCATCGGGTGTCCAGGGAGCAGAGAGGAGGAAATCTGGGAGACTTCCTGGAGGCAGGGGGAAACAGCCTGGAGTCTGGATGCTCGTGTGTGTGTGTGTGTGTGTGTGTGTGTGTGTGTGTGTGTGTATGCGCGCGCGTGCCAACTCTGCGCCCTCGCTGGGCCTGGTACCCAGCGCTGTTCTCTTCTGCTCACTTTCCCAGGAGGCTGCAGTGTGCCATGACTCCAAAGGGGTTCTATGGCCGGTCTCTCATCTCCACACCCCTGCAGAGAAGAAAGCACGCATGCTTCTGGGCAGAGGCCATACCCATGCCCTCCCCCAGCCCATCTCAGCAGGTGGCACCCACGCCCTGGCCACACAGGCCCCTCCCCGCCCGTGTCCAGCCCTCCCCACACAGCTCTGGAGTGGAGTTTCCCCTGCACAAAGCCCTCTGCACCTCCACTAGGAAGGAAACCACGCTAGGCACAACCTGTCTTCAGAGGCCTGTGGCGTTCCCCACGCCCCCGCCCCCAGCGCACAGGCCTCTGCTTTCCCCGCCCCACAGGCCTGCCTGTCCACCACAAGACCTTTGCAGAGACGGCTGCATTTCCTGGGAATGCTTGCCTGGGAATGCTTGCCTGGGAATGCTTGGCCCCTCTCTGGTCCCTTGGGCCTTAGGCCCACTTCTCTAACACTCGGGACGTGTGCACACACACACACACACACGTGTACGCGCACACACATGCACACACGCACGCACGCACACGCGCACATGCACACACGTGTGCACGTGCACACACACACATGCACACACACACGGCCGGTGTCATTGCTGTCATGCAGGTGCAGAGTGGGTTCCCAGGGCTACATCACAAGTCCCCTGAAACGGGGGAGTGGGGGAAGGAGGGAGGGAGGGAGCACAGGTCCACGCCACCCCACAAGAAGGCTCAGGCCCCATGTAGGCCCAGTGTGTCCCTGAGGGACCACTGCCCATCCTGGTTGTGGGGACAAGATGACCGCAGGCCCCTGCTGCCTGCTGAGGGCTGCCCATGTCCCTTCCGCCCCGGCTCCCTGGGTCCCAGCGGCCCTGGGGACTGTCCTGACCAGCCCCAGAGGAAATCCTTGAATTTTCCAGGGGGAATAGAAACAAACTTCCTGTTTACTTCCTGGGGAATCGTATGGGTGGGAAAGCAAAGAGGCTGGAGGGGGGATAACGCTTTCTCCTCTGGACTGAATTGTTCTTCCCAGCCAGGCTCCTCCAGCCCTCCCCCGCTTGCCTGGGCCACTTCCTTGAAGCGGAGGGGCAGGGTGAATAAAAACACAACAAAAACAACAAACAGGTCTCTGGTGTGTGGAGTCTGAGAACCAGGAAGCGGCCCCCCTGGCCCGTGGCGGCCCCCGTGGCCCGTGGCCCGTGGCTGGTAACCACAGAGGTAGAGGCGGTCTTGGGGAGCTGGGGGCCTCTGCCTGGGGAGCAGGCGTGGCTGTGCTGGGAGGGGCCGGCCTCCCCCTCCCCACAGCTGGGAGGAGCCGTGGGGAGCCCCAGGCTGCCTTGGGGACCCTCAGCAGCGGGGTCTGCAGCGAGCCTCCCATGACCTCACCGGAAGGCTGAGGGAGCTCACTGCGGCTGACATCCCGGCTGAGCTCCCTGCAGCTGCGTGCCCCCAGGCCAGAGGCCCCATGTCCCTTCCAGCTAGGGCCAGGTTGGGAGACAGCAGCTGCGTGGGGCAGTAAACCTGCTGAGACCTGGAACTCCTCACACCCCTTGGTGCCTACCTGTCGCCTGCAGACCAGCTTGGACTAAGACGGAGCTTGTCTGTGATGTACGGTGCCTCTGCAGCCCTGCTGGCTGTGCAACCATTGGCCCCATGGCTAGGAGCGAGGGGCCTGGGAAGACACCCCAGCCACACTAAGGATCATGCCTGACTTCCTGGAGACACTGAGGCTGGGACAGCGTCCCCCCCCCCCCCCGCAGCTGCCCCGGAAGCAGGGTAGCCTCTTCTTGGGGCTGTGGGGAGCTTATCCTGGCAGCCTGGAGCCTTTCTTCTACAGAGAGCCTAGCCTAGAAGAGGCACGGAGCCTCTGGCCTGGTCACCGGGCTCTCCCCGCTGTCCCCTCCCCACGCACCAACCAGGCTGCAGCCGGAAACACGACCTTCAGGATGACCGGCAGGGCCCGCCCCCCACGCTGGTTCTCACAACCCCAGCAACAGGACTCCCACAGGCTCCCCTCCTGCCGCTCCCACTGGGCCCTCTCCCGCCCCCAGTTTGAGGGAAACACCAACCAGATGTTGGGACTGTCGCCACGGGGGTGTGGGAGGAAGCAGCTCTTCTCTTTCTTCTGCTGGAGCCCAGCCTGAAGGAGCAGGCAGGCGGGATCTGAACTGGGGGCTGGGGATGTGGGAGCCGAAGAGACCCTAATCCTCTCCCCACAGCTTCGATGGGAGGTGGGGAGGCCCTCGGGGCCGCGCCTGCCCGGGGTGAGGGGCAAGGCCTCCTTCTGGATTCTAAGTGGGGCCCTGCCCACCTCCACCTCCCTGAACCTGTGCTTGCACCCTGAGGCCCCAGGGTACAGAGATGGTACACTGGCACAGCAGGGGGGCGGGGCAGAGACAGCCCCGAAGGCCGGCCTGATCTGCTCCTCCCCACCCAGGGCTCCTGGAGCTTCTGCAGGGCACCACCTCCCTCCCACTGGAGGCACAGCCCCGAGGGGTGCTTCTGGTCACAGGTCCCCATGACAATATCACTCTTCCGTCCTGAACACACATGCACACACATACACACATCCAACATACATGCACACACATGCACGTGTATACACACACGTACACCTCCAAGTGCAGTCACCTGTGTGTGGATGCGTGCTCAGATGCATGTGCATACTCAAACAGAGCACACACAAGCACACACAGACTCACAGGTGACATCCCTGCCAATCATGCACACTGCCCAGTGCTTAAGCTCATGCCTGGAATCTCAGCTACCTAGGAGGCTGAGATTTGGAGGATCAGTTTGAAGCCAGCCTCAGCAGAGATTCTATCTTCAATTAACCAGCTAAAAAGATGGACTGGCAACATGGCTCAAGAGGTAAAACACCAGCTCTGAACAAGAAGGCTGAGCATGCAAGGCCCTGAGTTCAAGCCCTGGTACAGACAAAAACAAACAAACAGAAAGAAAGATTGTGTGTACACACACACTGGTATGCGTGGATGTGGGTACGCACATGTACAAATGAGCACGTGGGCCTCTGGACACCTCCACATGGGAGCAAGCCCTTGGGAACGCACACACTTAACAGACGCAGGTGAACAGCACCTGAAACCTTGGCCAACATGTCTGCAGGCATCTGCGCAGACGTGTAGCAGCTCGCTGGCGGTGGCAGCACCCGTGGCGCTGCCCTTCGGGTGCCATGTGCTGGGCCCTGGGAACCGGGGCCCTGCATGCCAGCGGGAGAAGGGGCAGCGATAGAGGGAGTGGCTGGCCCTGCCTGGGAGCAATGTGACCTTCAGTAGGTTGCTTGTTCTTTCTGGGCCTACCTCAGTTTCCCTTCCTATACCTGGGCGGGAGGCCCCTAGGAGGGGAGGCCGGGGCTGTGGCTCGTGACCTCAGGCGCCAAGGTCCAGTGGCTGAGCACGGGCTGCTCTCAAGCTCGTGGGAAGCAGCAGTAGGTGGAAGGAAGGCCGGCTCCAGACAGCCCAGGACAAGGGTGAATGCAGGGAGGGCCCCTGGGGCGTCCATTGTGAGAGGACCGCTTAGGAGGAGGAGGAAGTGGGGAGCCTACAGACTTCAGGGGGGGCCGCTGGGCCCAGGCCAGACTGCCCCTCCCCCTCCTGCCTCCCTAGTCCAGCCAGGTTGGCTGTGAGTGGCCGTCAGGACAGCAGTGCAGGCCAGTGAGGCCCAATGTCCATCCACGTGGCCCCGCCCCAGGGCAGGAGGCTCCGACTGGGGCCTGGGGACATGGGAGGCTGTGCTGTGGAACACGGAGGGCCCAGTGGGTGTCCGGAGTCCCATGGCAACATGCCATGATGGCTAAAACCAAGAGCCATGCTTCCCCCCAGCTCAGAGGCCGGGGGTGGGGGTCCAGCTGTGCTGGGGCTCGGCTCCCCTGGAAGGCCACCCTGGGCCGGAGCTGCTGGGGTTCCACTCAATCCGGGTGATCTCATCTCAGTATCCCTAATGAATCCCACCAGAGGCCTCTTCTCCTCTCACCCAGTAAACTCCATCCTGGTGTCCCAGATGGACCTTTGGAGGGTCGCAATGCAGCACGATGTTCCATGGGCCGGGGCCTGGCTTCATGCCCGCGTGAGGAGGGGAGGGCCCCGGCCCCCGCTGGCCCTCAGGCTCACTGAGGGGGGGGTGCTCCTGGCTGCAGGCTGGTGTGGCCGCTGGGGGCCAGGCTCAGGGCCTGCAGGTCGCCCGTGCTCCCCGGTGGGTGGTCTGCCTCCTCCTGTGGACGAGGCCAGCTCTGGCCCCAAGGCTAGGCGGTGAGCAGGGGCGGTGGAGGATCGGGCCGGGCCAGGCCAGGGTGCAGAAAGGGGACGTCTTCTGTGAGCCCAGGGGCCTGGGAAGCCTGTGGCAGGTGCGTCCCCAGTCCCCAAGGCCTGGCCAGGGCCAGGCTAGGGTTTCTTGAGCTGGTGCCTGCCCTGGGCTGGGCACTCCCCAGCGTGGGGAGCCCGCTGCCGGCTCCCAGGGCACCACAGAAACGTCCTTTTGTTGACTGAACAAAGCAGCTTTGAGCCGGGGCCTTATCTCGGCCTCGGTGAGATGGGACACCGTGGATCTGGGCAGGCGCCGGCTGGCCAGCCTAGATGGGGCGCCCCAGCCAGGGGAGGCAGCGCGAGGCCTCCAGAAGGGTCTGGGAGGGATGCGGGCCCCCGGGGCCTCTATCAGAGACTGCTGGGCTCAGGAGGGGCACAGCAGGCTTCTCAGATGAGGCTCCAGACACAGGGGAGCACAGGCGTGCACAAGGGGGCACACGCAGGCACAGGTGGGCACAAGGAAGTGCAGGCGGGCACAGAGGGGCTCAGACGGGCACAGGGGCATGGGCGTGCACAAGTGAGCAGGAGGAGCTCAGGTGGGCTCAGGGGAGCACAGGCGGGCGCAGGGGAAGGCAGGCACACATGGCACATAGGCATCCCCTGGATGGGCCCAGATGGTTGTAGGTTCCCCTCCCCGTTGACGGTGAGCTGAGGGTCTGGGGCCCCTAACCTTGGTCTCTCTGCAGGTGGAACTGAAGTCTGAGCACTGTGAGGACACAGCCTGTCCTGCTGGGCAGGCAGGCCTCTCAGGCCTCCCTGGTAGCAGTGATAACAGGACAGAACCTAGCACAGTGAGGTCAGTCAGCGGCACAAATCTCAGGTGCCCTAGTGCCTGGCCAACGCACCAGGACCGCTGCCACCCACCTCCCATGTCTGCATCTGATATCAAGGGGCTCAGGAGACACCTGCCAAACTAGTGAGCAAGTGCTGATGAATGAATGAATGAATGAGTGAATGAATGAACGAGAGAACAAACCAGCCAGCGATAACGAGCAAGTGAGTGATCAGTAATGGACCGGTCAGTGAGGGGTGAAGAATTGCTCCTCTCCCCCCGGAAGTCTCCCTGCTGAGGCTCCACAATGCTCTGGAAGACCAGCGTGGGAGCTGGGTCTGCCAAGCTGCAGTGGGCACCCGGCAGAGCTCACCTTGCTGGATGCCGGTGAGGCCGAGTTACCACGCCGGCAGGCAATAACCCACGGCAGAGCTCACCTTGCTGGATGCCCGTGAGGCCGAGTTACCACGCCGGCAGGCAATAACCCACGGCAGAGTTCACCTTGCTGGATGCCGGTGAGGCCAAGTTACCACGCCGGCAGGCAATAACCCACGGCAGAGTTCACCTTGCTGGATGCCCGTGAGGCCGAGTTACCACGCCGGCAGGCAATAACCAGCCTCACATGGGTCCCTGCTAGAGTTCTCTCCCATCCCCAGGTCCCACCACATGAAGCCCCATCTACGCCCTCTGCCCCCTCCCCCGGCCACAGTGAGGAGGAGCAGAGGGGAGACCAACCCACTAGAAGCTAAGGCCCTTAGCCCAGTGTCAGCAAGAGGACAGCAGAGCCGAGGAGACCTTGCAGGGATGCGGAGGGGACTTCAAACAGCAAGAACCACCCACTTATGCAAGACCAGATCTCGATTCGGAAAAACTACAGTTCTGCCTATACCTCCCAACTCCTATCAAAGTAATTTCAGGATGGACAGGGGAGTGGGGGAGTAGGGGAGAGCAAAACAAAACAAAACAACCCTATAGACTTGAGGTGAGAACTTCCTCTCATGCAGTGTGCCAAGATCCACTACACATACACACACACACACACACACACACACACACACCACACACACCACATGCCACACACACACACCACGCACACACACCACATGCCACACACACACACCACACACACACACACCACATGCCACACACACACATACCACACACACAC
>NW_012267334.1:1878459-1880681 GCF_000151885.1 Dipodomys ordii | reverse complement strand
CACACACACACACACACACACCACACGCCCCTCCCACAAATTGTATTTGATCTCCAAATGAACACAAGTTCAGAATAGCTAAAAACTATGCTAAGCACAAAGTTAAAGTCTGCTGTTTAGCAAAATGGAGAATATATTTGCAAACTATAGCACATAAGCTACTTTCCCTCATCTATAAAGAGCTCTGACAAACCAATAGACAGGTTAACAACCCAGTAAGAGGGAGGGATGAAAATACCAAAGATATGAATGGAGAGGAAAGAATAAGGGGCTGCCCACACTCGGTCTGGGTGACAGTGTGCGTACATTAACGCCGCACACCCACACATTTGCCTAAGGAATCAGCCGTCCCTGTGATTCCCAGAGAGGAAACGGAGAAGCCCCGGTGTGGATGGCCTCTCCTCTCAGAGGCCCATCTGTCACAGATGCACACCCTCAGACCCGACTAGGAAGATGGCCACTCACGGGGACACTGTGGCACAAGTCCTGAGCTCGGCATAAAAAAACAACAGCGGACAACAAGGACCCTGCAGACACAGTGGAAAGCTCCACAGGACAGAAAGGCCTTCTGAGGAGATGCGGGACCATTGCTGGGTTCAGCATCACCGGGAAAGAGGGTGGCAGAAAGACTGGTGGGTCCCCTGCAGGATCCTGTGTGGAAAGGGCCCAAGGCCTTCGGGAGAGGGGCCGGGCTGGGCTTGGAAGCTCCCCCCTCCCTCTCTTGGCTCTGTTAGCTTTGGAAGCAGTTGGGTGAATTCCTGTTTTGCCCAGTGGGCCGCCTCTCCGGAGTCTGGGCTATGAAAGAGCAGGTGGGGAAGAGGATTGAGACTTTTTCAGTCATCAAACACTGCCACACCAGGCCAGCAAAGTCAGCCCTGACCAAGAAGGGCCTGGCTGGCCTTGCCGAGGTCACACCCCGTCCCTGCCCAGCATCCCAGTTCTGTGGGTCTGGACAATGGGGGGTCTGGACGGGCTTGCAGGGTGTGTGTGGGGGGGCTCCTGAGTATTTACACGGCCAGCTCCTTGGCCCTGAATGCACAAGCATCCCAAGGATGCCTCGGAGTCACTGAACCCCCACTGCACCCAGGGTCAAGCCAACTTCTGAATCTCCTGCCATTCGACCTGTGGAGGCAGAGTCTGGGCAGGGCCAGCCCTGTGCATGCATGGGACCGACAGGAGACAGGACACCCCATCCCGAGGGCCTTCTGATTTCTGCCCTTTGGGGGGATGGGGAGAGAGGGTGCTTGTCTGGCAGCTGTGCCCGTCTGTGGGCTGGGGTGTGTGTCCTGCAGTCCTTCCGCAGGGTGGCCAGCCTCAGGGCCACGGGCCCAGGGGTGGCCAGAAGCCAGCCCAGATGGTCCCAAGGCCTGGCTCAGCACCCCTCAGACCCTGCGGGTTCCCCAGCAGCCCTCGCAGAACAGCAGTGAGGGGCCAGGATGCAGAGACAAGATCTGAGATCAGATGACCCCAGCTTGTCACTGCAGCCTCTTCAGCCTGGGCTCCTCCGCAAACAGGACCAGGCCATCTTGGTGGGGACGGAGGGTTCAGTGGGAAGGCCCCTGTACCGCCCATTGTTCTTCGCTACCCCCAAAGTGCTGGCTCTGTCGGTCCCATGGCAGGTGCAGAGTGGTATGTGCTGCCCAGCCCTGTGCTAGCACACATGGCTTGATGCCAGACTGCCAGGCCCCTACCCAGCCTGGGGTGGGGGCTCTCACTGGGGGGGGGGGCAGGAGGCCAGAGGGCTGACAAGTGTCAGATGGAGAGGACCAAGCTGGCAGCTCAGCATTGACCCTTAGCTTGCAGACATGGGCACGGAAGAGGCCCCTGGGCAGGACCTGGGCTGGGCTGGCAGGGGCCGGGGGTGGGGGGAGATCTGCAGCTGGTGACAAGAGAGGGGCAGGAGAGTCACTGAGGAGGAGGAAGGAGGGGAGAGGCCAGACCTTGGGGAGGAAGGAGGCCACAGAGGCAGCTGGAAGGCCCAGGGCAAGGTGTGTCTGCCTCCTCCTGCCCAGGGCAGGGGCTTGGGCTGTGCTGGAAGCCCAGGGAGAGGCCACGGGGAGGGCGGCAGTCCTGGTCTCCACAGCGGGCCAGGCTCACTGGTGCTCATGGACAGGAATCCAGCCTTGACCGGGGATGGGATCCGGCCCCCTCACCTCAGTGTGGCCAGTACTGGCCAGCTGGCTCCTTGGGTCACTCTTGCTCTAGGAGGGCAGTCTGGGTCA
>NW_012267334.1:1865537-1877434 GCF_000151885.1 Dipodomys ordii | reverse complement strand
GTGTGGTAGCAGAGCAAAGGGCCTCCTGGCCCTAGGGTAGGGACCGCAGGGACAGGAAGGGAGCAAGAACCTTTCAGCCGTGCACAGCCGGCCAGAACCCACTGGCCACCCCGGATGTGGGTGGGAGGAGGGCGGAGGAGGCTGTCCTCAGAGAGAGTTGAGCCTGGTCCCGCCTCCTGAGATGCCCTCAGGGAACACAGGCCCCATCTCCAGAGTGGGACCCCACCCCTCCCCCACATGGAAGATTGGGCTTTCAGAAGGGGAGATGGAGGAAAGGGTGTCTGCCTCAGAGCTGGTTAGAGAGCGAGGGCTCCCCAGCCCCACCTCCTCCTCCTCCAGCTCCACCTCCTCCTCCCCCAGCCCCACCTCCTCCTCCCCCAGCCCCACCTCCTCCTCCCCCAGCCCCACCTCCTCCTCCCCCAGCCCCACCTCCTCTGAAGGCTCAGCTCACTAAACCCTGGGGGGGGCGGGAGCAAGGGGGCGGCCCCTCCCACCCCAGGAGCCCCCTGCCTCTTGGATCTCAGGGTCCTTTGAGTGTCTTGCACTTTGTGGTTCCAGGGCACCTCTGCCACCGCCAGCCTGTCCCCACAGCCGCTGTCGATCTCCATGGGTTCTGGTTCTGGGCCTTCACAGGAGCAAGGCTGTGCCTCGCACCGCGTGGCTGCGCTGGGCCCAGCTCCCTGGAGGCCACAGGACACTCTCCCTCTCCTCCAGCCCTTCCCCCTATGTCCCTGTCCCCTGTCCCCTCCTCCGTCCCCGCTCCCTACTTCCCTCTCTCTGTCCCCCCTCTCCTGTTCCTTCTGTGTCCCTTCTCCACACCACGGGACAGCTCAAGCTGTGGCCTCTGCCTGTCCGTGTGACAGTCCAGTTGGCGGCCCTGAAAGGAAGCCAGCGCAACCCAGTTTTTGGGTGAGAGGCCCGGGAAGGGATCTGGCCCTGACTGAAGTCAGTGTGGAGCGTCCCCGCTAGTCCCGGGGCTCTTCCTCCAGGAGACAGGGAAACCCTCAAAAGCAGGGCAACCTCTCCCCTCCCAGGCAGAGGGGCCCTGGTGCCGCCCCCGGTGTGGCTCTACCTCAGGGAAGGGGCGGCCCAGCAGGCCTGGCCCCACCCCGCCCAGCAGGGAGGAAGAACAACACCCCACTTAGCCTCATAATTGTTTGCGAGATGAGTAATGGTGAGAAGGATGTGCCTTGTGCTGGGCATGACAAACCCCAGTTGGCCTGCAGCAGTGCGCAGCCCTTCCTGGCCCGGCCTCCTTCATCTGCTCCTGGACCAGCCTGGAATGGCATCTTCAACAGAAGGAACAGAAGCTATTTGCAGAGCGAGGCTCAAGGCCCAGTGACACCCTTCAGACCCTCCTGGAGCTCGAATCCCACGCTCAGGTGGGCCCAGGCTCTTAGAGGGAGAAGTGCCCCTTGTCCCATCTCCTCTGACCAAGAAGAGGCTGGACGCACAGGTCTTGAGGGACGATCACCAGACTTGTCTTTGGCTCCTCCCCTCGACATGGTCGCAGGGCCTTGCTGGTTCTAGAGGAGCGTCCGGGCCCTCTCTCCAAGGAGTCAAAGCTGCAGGAACCCCAAGGCATCCTCAGAACCCCTGAGGCGCACCCAGGTGCTGACGGGCACCGTCTGGTCCCAGTCTGCCTTTGCCTTTCTCTGCCATGTGACTTGACGTCTGATGGTTAAAAAGGGCTGGGAAGAGCCGGGCGCTGGTGGCTCACGCCTGTAATCCTAGCTACTCAGGAGGCTGAGATCTGAGGATCGCGGTTCAAAGCCAGCCCGGGCAGGAGAGACCATGAGACTCCTATCTCCAATAAACCACCAGAAAACCGGAAGTGGCGCTGTAGCTCAAGTGGTAGAGCGCTCGCTTTGAGCTGAAGAGCTGAGGGACAGTGCCCAGGCCCAGAGTTCAAGCCCCACGACCGACAAAAAAAAAAAAAAGGGCTGGGAAGGTGGCTCAGTGGTAGAGTGCTTGCCTTGCATGCCTGAGGCCCTGGGTTCAATTCCTCAGCACCACCTAAGCAGAAAAAGCCGGAAGTGGCACTGTGGCTCAAGTGGTAGAGCGCTGGAGCTGAAGAGCTGAGGGACAGCGCCCAGGTCCAGAGTTCAGGCCCCACGACTGACCAAACAACAAACAAACAAACAAAAAATGAGGCAGCCCTGCAGAGCTGTGACAGCACAGGAGGAAAGATAAAGTGCCACCTGCCCTTGGCCCAGGACAGGCCACCATGACAGGTGACAGCCATCGTCGCCCATCCAGCCACAGCCCCAACCCTGACCTGACCCGGCCTCCCATGCAGGCTCCCTTTACCAACCCACCCTCCTCCCCCACCAGCTCAGCCTCCTGGGGCAGGGCTCCCTCTCCACCCTGGCTAGGACGGGAGAGCGAAGTTCTCCATGTGGCTGACCCCCAGGCCTGGAGCTCTGAGAGCTGGGGTGGTCCCTGGGGCTCACCAGCCCTCAGGGGCTCAGGCCCGGGTCCCTCCCTGCCCCACAAGAGCAGGGTTAGTGCCCACCCCGTCACCCGCCATGCCGCCTTTGGTGCGCCTGCCTAGGCCCAGCTGCTCATGGTGGGTGGGGAAGGAGTGAGTGTGTGGACAGTGAGGGATGGGGCTTGGGGACATGTAAACAGAGCGGCTCAGGGCTCCTGCTGTTGGCCAGTCCCTCAGAGAAGAACTGGCCACGTCGCTGGTCTGGTTGTATGCATCCCTAAGCTGACCCTGGGGCTGGGGGCTAGGGCGGGTCCCAGGGATGCCTCTGCCCCCAGGAGGGACACTGGCTGCGGGGGGGGGGGGGGGGGAGGGGGGGACCCACGGGGGGGGGGGAGACCCGCCCTCTGCTCTGCTGCCCATCCACTCCAGCTGGCCCTGGAATCCCGCGACCCAGACCAAGGCCACGACACACATGGGTTCTGTGAGGGGCTCTCCACGCAGACCACCACAGGGAGGAGCCGGAGCTGAGCAGAGCAGGACCCTCGCTGCTCCCCCTCCTCCCTCCCATGCGCCCTGGAATCCATGCTCAGCCGGCTGAGCCTCAGCCGGGACCCTGAGCTTTCCTCCTCCCGTCCAGGAGCCTTTCCCACGGCACCAGGACTTTCCGCCGACTTCGCTCCCAACTGGACATCGCTCACGCAGACAGACCATGCTGGCTGCTCGCTGGCGCCCAGACACTCGCACACTCGGAGCGGTTCCAGGCCTCCGGTTATAAATAACACATGAGGGTGTCTCCCAGCGGTGGGCTTTCCGGGTCCCACGTAGAATCACCAGATCGCAAGCTTCCATCTGCAGATCCGCAGAAATATCTGGGATCCATCTGGGATGGAGGAGACTGTCCAGCCCCAGCAGGAGCCAGGGGTCCCCACCCCACGGAGCGAAGGCTCTGTCTGACATGCACGCAGGAGTGAGCCTCTCTGCCCGGCTCTGTGGGCCTCGTTCCCTGTGGCTAACCTAACCCCGAGTATCGCACGCTGCCAGGTGCACAGGGCAGGATCAGACTTTGGGGGAATTGTTCATGATGCCCCCAGGGACTGCCAAGTACCAGCGGCTTCCTCCTCCACGATAGACCGAGAGGGGCAGGGACTGACCACCAACCCCCGGCTGGCCTTTGGCTCCCCTTCCCCAGGCTCCTGCAGGGGTGCTTGGCCCTCAGAGGGCCCCAGCGTGTATTGAGCACGCTCCCTCCAGGGTGCCTAGCGTGCCCCACCTGCTGCCCGGGCCTAACCCACATGGGAAGAACCACTGGCCTGACAGAAGGCCAGCAAGGTGGCGGACACAGGACAAAGTCACCATTTCCTGCTGACTTGAAACGTTTTGTGGCGCCTTTGACCTGGCTCTTTCCTTTCTCCCAGAGTCTATGGCCCCATGGACCTTCCTGTTTACTGTGCCCCAGAGGCAGGCCTGGGCCTGGACACCAGGGGCTGCCGTCAGATCCCCTGTCACCTGGGCCTGGGTCACGGGGACAGTGGATCTGGCTAGGACAGGCTCACCGTGCAGCTGGCTCTGGTCCTGCCTGGCTTTGCGTCCTGGCTCATGGTAAGAGCCGTCTCAGTGGGATGGGGGGTGAGCCCCATCCCACTCTGGGAAGCTGCCCCTAAGCTTAGAGAAGCTGCAGAGAAATCCCTGGATGCTGCCTGCCAGGGCCCTGCCCCTGCCCCTGCCCCTGCCCCTGACATGAATGGTGTGGCTCCTAACTATGGCGGCTCAGAGCCTGGTCCTGTTTGGAAGCAGGACTGGGGAGCTACAGGTAGCTCTGTTCTGACACAGGCCTGCTTTGAGGACTGGCTAGAGGCCCAGCCTCAAAGCAGAGGGCCCCGACGGCCCCGGGTTCTGTAAAGAAGACTTCCACGAAACAGGAAGAGCAAACTGTAGAAGACCTGAAGAGCCAGAAGACAACTTCAAACTGTAGAGAAGACACAGCCCAGCTGGTGTCTCGTGTGCAGTCGTGAGGCACATCTAATCCCTACGCAGACCCTTGACCTGTGTGACAGTCAACGTTGTCATTTCAGAGACAAAAAAGGCAAAAAGAAAACAAACAAGAAACACTACAACATGTCTGCCTTGCTGCGTGGATCACCCAGCCTCTCCACCCTTTGGCCCACCCTGCAGGAAGAGCGGCATGGGAAGGAATATGGAGAAAGCTCGGAACAGGCCCAGAACCCAGGTCTTCTTCAAGAGAGGCAGGGCACAGACCCCCTTGCCTACTTCCTGTCCAGGAGCTCCAGCCTTCCTGGCTGGGCCTGGCATCCTGGGAGAAAACTTCCTGCCCAAAGGCAAACATGATGACATGAAGGGTAGGCCCTGCTTTCCTGGGGCAAGGCAGGAAGCTGGAGTCAGGGGTCCAAGCGGCCCCCATGGACGGCTGGTGGCGGACCTCAGTGCCAGGCAGTCCCCGGATCAAAGCACTTCCCGGTGAGGCCGGCAGCTCCTCCTACCCTTCAGGGGCACCACCATCCTCCTCCTCCTGATGCAGCCTCCAGCAGCAATGCTCATCACCACTGCCCACTGTCCACACTCGCTTGTGCTCCGCCCCCCTCCACCTAGTCAGCCCACTGAGCTAACACAGTGCCCTGGGCCCACCCAGGTTCAGCCCCAAGCCTGCTGGTATGCCTAGGTCCGGGCGTGTGGCTCTGGCAGTGCTGGGTGGGGCAAATTTGCTCCCAGTGACACAGGCAATTTCCTCCTTCCAAGAGAAAACAGAACCGGCAGCCCGGCTGTGAGCTCTCCCTCCCACCCCCCACCTCTGCCCCTGCTCATGAGGCTCTAAGGTCCCCCAGTGCTTGGGTACGGAAACACCTGCTGGATCAGGATTAGGGCTGTGGAAGAAGGTGGGCTGGCCACTTCCCGGGGAGCCAACGCTCTCCGCAGTCTGCCACCTTACCCACCACGGCCCCGCTGATCTCAGTTGAAGAAGTTGGCACAGGGCAGGAAGGGGGCGTGATTGTGCAGGCCAAGTGGAAGGGGCTCCAGGTGGCCAGTGGTGCAGCCACTGGCTAGCCTTGGTGGCCTGGAGAGCAAGAGATGGACACCACATTTGTTATGACAGGCTCTGGGCCAAGGCCTTGTCCCACATAGCCCACATGGCGGCCGCCCTGGAAGACAGGCTCTGCACTGGTCCCAGCCCCATGCTGGGCAGCTCGGGCTTCCTCTAGGATGGAAGACCAGGGGAGGAGGACCCCATCATCCCAAGCACTGACCACAGCAAGTCCAGGGCCATGCGCCGAGTGCCCACTTAGTGCATTTGATCCTTACAGGTGGCAGAAATGGGTCCATGTCACAGGTGGGAAGCCCAGGCACAGAACAGGACACAGAATAGCCACTGTCCATCCCTTCCCTGACCCCTTCCTTACACCCTTCCTCTCGGCCTCCTCTCCTTACCTTAGTCACAGAGAATTTGAGTTTGCTCTTAGTGCCCACTTCGTGCGTGTACATGCACCCTGGTACTGGGGCTTGAACTCGAGCTCAGGACCTTGTGTACTTACCTGGCTTTTTCACTCAAGGATAGGCACTCTACCACTTGAACCACACTTTATTTTTTGCTGGTTAATTGGTGATAAAGGTCTTCAAACCACTGTCCTCAGATCTTAGCCTTCTGAGTAGCTAGGATTACAGATGTGAACCATTAGTGCCCAGTTTGGTGCTCGATTTAAAACTCAACCAAAGTATCTGCTGTCTTGTTCCTTTCTTGGGTAAGGTTGGGCAGTGGGTCTGGTTGGATAAAGTCAGGCAAAACCAGCAAGCCAAAGACCTTGTTTGATATTCTATGGCTTCAGTGTGCTGTGGGGACACCTTGAGCCTGCCTCTGCCCCGTGGGCATGGAAGGTAACTCCCTCAGCTTCTCTTGGGCTTGGAGAATGCCAGGCCCAGGAGCGCTCTACCCTACTGCTGCAGGAGCCGTGGCACACATTGTAATTTACAGACACAGAGACATCTCATTAAGTTGTTTCCCCTGAGTACCGGCCTGCTCAGCCAAGTGCAGGTGTGGTGGAGACAGGTGTCCAGTGTGGCTTCCCTACATCCCCGGCCCATGCCCAGCCAGCCTCAGGCAAAGCTGTGAGATTCTTTTCCCTGCAGGACAACGTGTCCCCCTCCATCAGCTTCCCAGTAAGACCCAGGTCGGCAAGAAGGCACTCCACAGATAGTGCAAGGAAGATTCTGGTCACCTCGCCCAAACTGCTGCCCTCTGTGACCACTGGGATTGTCTCAAGACTTAAGACAGTAGCCATGCAAGGACGCGTGCACGCGTACGCACACACGCACGCACGCATGCACGCACGCACACCCCCTAGCACTCCTGCATGGTAGCCTGGCCTCAGGCACTGCTCAGCAGGACCCCTCACCAGCCCCCCTCGGGGAAGAGGTCGGGATTGGTGGTCTCAGCTCAGGTGCCAGGCCTACAGCCGCTGACCTGGGAAGTCAGCTGCATCCCACGTGAGGGGCCCAGGTATACCGACCAACGGATGGACAGCCGAGTAGACTGAAGGATGGACAGGCCACTTGTACAGAGTTCCCAGGCTTGGTGGTCTCCATTAGCAGCCTGGGTCGATGGAGGGACAGGGCCCCAACAGGCCTCTCCCAGGCCTCTCCCTCCAGTTACAAAGGCTCCCAAGCTCTCCGGGGTGCAGTTCAGGGGTTTCAGCCCAGAGGACATCTGCTTTGCTTCACTGATTTTTGGAAGGAACTCAAAGATCCACTGTTGTGAGTTAGGGATAGACATCGTGGCCACCGCACTGACGATGCCCAGCTTTGAGACAGTCCCTGGAGCCGGAGCACGCTGCTCAGCCAGTCTCACACCTCACCTGGGCCCAAGGGACTCAGCACTTGCCAACATCACCAAGGCGGGGGTGGCAGAGAGGAAGCCCTGGACTCTTTCCTTCACCAGCAGAGACCAGCACAGCGCCCCGCTGCCCCCAGCCTCAGTTAGTGGGAACTAGCATTTCTTTGATGGGTGAGAACTCAACAGTGGAAAATCCAATAAATTCCATGGGGCTCCCAGAGCCCCTGTATTTCCTCAAGGAGGTGACCGAAGCCACTCACTCGGCTCAGCACCCAGCCTGGCACCGTGGGCGCTCTGCACTGCCTAGCCGGGGCAAGCCCTGAATCCCAGCCGCATCCACCAGGCTGCCTGGTGTCCTGGCTTCAGAGGGTTCCATGTCTCCTGGCTGACCAGATGCTCCTTCTCCTGGGAACGTGCTACGGAGGAGCCTGCTGGCTCCCACATCTGGAGGAGGAGAAGGAGGAGGAGGAAGAAGAGGAGGAGGAGGAGGAAGCGGCGGCGGCTGTCCCTCTCTCTCTCCAGCTCAAAGGATAGCCCTTGATTTATGGGGTGCAAAGACCTCAAGTGTCTGCAGCAGCCCTGGGGGCTGGGCGCTGGGCAGTGCGGAGAAATCTGCCCTTCCACTGGGAAAGCGCCTGCCCCACCACATTAAAGACTGGACTTGCTTTGCTGATTTGGAAAATGTTTACCAGTGAGATGCTGATTGCGATAAGGAGCCGAGAGGCCAAGAGAAAGAGGAGAGAGATTGCAAACCTCTCCTGGTTCCATCCCAGGGGTGCCAAGTGCGCTTACATGCGGCTGGCATTTGCCACCGAAGTGCCTGTTTTTATTTAAATGGCCCAGAGCAAGGCTGACTAGACTAACATTCCCACGCCATCCCTCAGCAGAGCCTCTGGTTTTTGGCAAATTTTTTCCTTAGCTGTCAAGGCAAAAAAAAATATAGAAGAATGCTGGTCTTACTTAGGGGTTGTTGGGGGGGGTTCCCTCCCCCACTCAGCCCCCCCGAGACCTAGAAATAGCTCACAGATGTGTGGTACCTGCTGATGTTTGCGCTCGAGTTACTCCACCAACATAACTCCCTGTGCTCCCTGTAACTGAAACCCCAATTTCCAGGCCAGTTTTCTTTTTAAAGGGGGGCTGTGTGGGGGAAGTGTGGGGGACGGAAGCGCTAAACATGTCTGAATGTGTCTAGAGCAAATTCCAGGAAACTCAGCCCGTGAGAAACGCGGCTCTGGCTGGGGGTTCCCACAGGCAGCTGGCTGGGGGCAAGGAGGGCGCAGCCCGGCCTGCGCAGGGGCCTGCAATGTGTTCAGGGGTTCAGGGCTTCTCCTGTGCTGCAGAGGCCTTTCCTCTGGAAGCTATACTAGTCCCTGGAGAAGTGAAAAGGGACTCTTTTATGCAGGTAGCTTTCCAGATATTTTTAACCCCCCCCACCCCAAAGGAGAGGAGGAAAGAAGAGGGAAGGAAGGAAGGAACACGGGAGGGAGGGAGGAAGGAAGTGGGGAGGGGTGAGTGGGGAGGGGTGAGGAAGGACTTGGCTTTTCAAGTGACTCAGCCAGGAGGATGGTGGAGGCTGAGTTGGTACCAAGCCCGGGGGGCGTGGCTTCACAGTTTCGTCCCCTGGGGCCTTTTCTTTTTGGAGAAAGTTCTGGGTTGCTGCTGGAAGCTGGCCAGACAGGGTGGCAGTTGCCCTCTTCCTGCTCCGCGGGGGTCCTTGGGCCCCAGTGGCTCAGGCCCTGTGGGGCTAGTGGTGCCGAGGTGGAGGCGGCCCCAGGCAAGGCCAGGCACCATGCTACTCAGTCTGGGTCCCCTCCCTGAGGTGGGCATGGGCTGGGATTCCTTGGTGCCCAGCCCCTGCCCAGGGGTGCTGGCTTCAGAGTCCTGCCTCCCCCAGCCACCTTGTCCTGTTCCTCACCCATGAAGCCCCCAACCCAGCTTCTCAGCACACCCCCAAACCCGCACGAATCCCATGGTCCAATGCCATCTCTTGCAGGTTCCAGGAAGAGGAAAGCCATTGACCCCTAGGGGACCCCGCCACAGGTACTGTGAGCAGTTGAGGGACCCCAAAGCCTGGAAAAGTCCAGTGGGGTTCTCCTTCTCAGCACATGCCAGGACTCCCCACTGTTTTTCCTGAATCCACAGTCAGGGGCTGTGCTCTAAGCACTGAGACCCCTGGGCAGGTGGGCCTAAGACCACCAGGAAAGGACAGGCAGGTGACTGCCACCTGCAACCAGTCCTGTGCTGCCCATCCCGCAGGTCACTGCGGGAGTGACGGTACCAATCCTGTGTGGAAGGCCAGCGCTGCAGCCTCGGTGCCCACTCCTGTGGCTCACCGGCCCCGAGCCCTGTGCAGGGACTTGCCCGGGCAGCGCACCGCCAGCGCCTGGGCCTCCTCTGAGATGCTCTTCCTCCTCCCTGGACCTCCTGAGCAGCAGCCGCAGGGGTAGCAAGTCATCTCCCAATACGTACAGCTGGGCAGGGGTGAGCCCAGGCTGGTCAAGATGACCAGAAGCTTCCCAGGGAGGCCAGGCAGCCAAAGAACTGACTCGAGTCCACTCCCAGTGACTCCCACTCCGCATTCCTTCACCCTCTTTCGGTCACGGGTCAGTCAGCAAACCTTCCAGAGTGTGTGTTCATGGAGGCTGGGACCTAGCAGGGACAGGCCCAAAGGACCCCATCTCAGCATGGCAGACAAGACCTTATACAGCCCTCCTGCCAGGACAGCCAAATCACTACCAAGCTCCCCTCTGGGAGAACCATCACCCCTGGCTCCCAGACCCCCGTGGCACATGGTACCTGGGCACAGGAAACTTTTGCATTACTTACAGGTGTTCTGCTCTTGAAGGTATTAGGCTGCCAGGCCTCCCAACTGTCCCCTCCCCGCCTCCCGCAGCCCCCAGTGACTGACCCAATTGAACCTGCCTGGGGTGAGAACATATTAGTACCCTCTGATGATTCCTAGAGGTGTCTGCTCAATGTGCCCCTTCCCTGGGCACATAGCTGGGCCACCAGCCCAGGACACAGGACTCAGAGGCCCACTAGGGGTCTGATTTCCCGCTGATGGGGCCTTGCTGCACAGCACCTCTATTTAGAAATCTAGGGGTCCTAGCTTCCACCCTCCCCCACTTCCCCCTGGGTCTCTGGAACTCCATGGGGTGCCTTGCACACATCTCATTAACACCTCCAGTGTCTGTGGGGAAGAAGGCCAGGAATCTCCAGCCTACTTTGTGGGTGAAAAGGCTTCTCCACAGGCCTGCCAGGGACCCTCACCTTCCCGGTAAGTCCGCCCCTCCCCCAGGGCCTGGGGCTGAGTCTCAGCAGCCCCATGCTGCTCTAGCTCTGGGTTTGGGGGGAGCATTTGAAAGCTGAGGCCTGTGCTCTCCTCATTCTGTGTGCCCCATGCCCCACCTGGCTGAGGAGTGACCTGCACCTCTGCACCTGTGGGTCCGACACCTGAGTGGGTCTCAGTGCTGGCAAGGGACAGAGGCCTACGCTGTAGGCACCAGTGGACATAAGGTGGAGGCAGGGCCAGGGCACTGCTGCCCAGCTTTACCCCTCCCCTTGCCCCTAGTGCAGGCTGGGTAGTTGGTACTGCTGGTCTGAGGCCCTGGGGCATAATGCAAGGCCAGGGCGTGAGCACACTGGCAGGAGTAGCACTTCAAGGACCCTGAGGCTCCCAGTCCCCCGAGATGGGGGAGGATGTGGCACACGGAGTACTGAGCGTGTGAACTGCACCCGCCAGCCAACCCTTCCTTCTATGGAAACTGCTCCCCCGGGCTGTCGGCTGTTAAATAAACATCTCGGCTGCCTCTGGGCGCCTCCTCTCCCGGGCACTGACCCTGAGCAGCTACCCAGGCTCCGCTCCGCAGTGGAGAGGACGGCCGCAGGGAGGAGCAGGGCAGAGGGGTTCCCGCAGTAGTGGCTGGGGTCTGGCTGGCACTGGCGGCGTGGAGGAACAGGTTTACCAGCAAGGAGGTGGGTCTGCCCACCTGGGGCGAGGAGGCCTCCCGCGCTGGGCCTGGTGCAGTCGACGGCCTCAGGGCCCCCTCTGTCAGGTCTCCTTTACCCTCGAAGGCCCCCGCAGGGCCTTCCCCTGGCCTCCCTACCGTGGGTGTGCGGCTGGGCTGGTCCCCTCCCGGCCTTGGGATGGGAAGGGGGCGTTGTCCGACCCGGACTCCACTAAACTTTGGTTACCGAGGGGCCGAGGCAGGCCTTTAGGGGCACCAGGCGCCTCACCCAGCCTGGCCCGGGCTGCCCGCGCCTGGCGTCGAGGTGGAGAAAGGGCCGGCGGGGAGCACGTGGAGGGGCTGCGCCCGCGCGGGCCGCGGGGCCAACGACCTGCGGCTTTCCCGGGCCACCCTGGGCCGAGGGGCTGGGTCCAGGGGGAGAGACGGGGCCCGGGCGCGTCTGGCCGGGTCTCTCCTGGGAGGTCGGTGCGTAACCGGCCCGGCGCGCCGCCGGCCCGGGGCGGCTCCCGTGGGGCATCCAGAGCCCCAGAGCCCGCGGCGTCGCGCCGCCTCCCTGCGGGGTCAAGTGCTCCGGAAGTCCAGGCTCGGTCTTCCCGAAGCCTTCGCGGGGGACATCGGGGTGCTGACCGCAGCGGCGCTTGGCGGCTCCCCGCGTCCC
>NW_012267334.1:1855807-1864382 GCF_000151885.1 Dipodomys ordii | reverse complement strand
TCGCCGTCCCCCAGCCCAGCCGGCTCGCAGACCCGACGGGCGGGCGGTGCGCGGAGGCCCCGCCGTCGGGGCCGCTGACTTCACCTCGCGCAGTTGGAGTTGGGGCGTCTGTTCCCCCTCGCAGCCCGGGGCGGGGGTCCGTTCCTCGCGTCCCCTGGAGGCTACAGAATGGCCTTCTTACAGAAAACAGGGCCCCTGGTGACACCCCGGAATCCTGCCGCCCCTTAGGAAGGGCCTGGTCGGTCAGCGGCCCCTTCCTGAGAGTGGGGTGGAATTCCTTCCAAATGCGGGCTCCTCGGGCCCGTCGGTGGGTGCGGGGGGGGGGAGGCGCCCCGGGAGACGCCCCGGCGGGACTGGGGGGGGCGATCCCGGGGACGTCCCGGTGGGGCTGGGGGGTGGCGGTCCCGGGAGACGCCCCGGCGGGGCTGGGGGGGGGTGGCGGTCCCGGGAGATGCCCGGGCGGGTATTGGGTGTCGTTGGAGGCGGGGCAGGGCTGGGCGCAGCCCCGATGCCCCAGGAGGCGGCCCTGGCCCGACAATGGGCCGCTCTGATTCCCTGGCCGGCGCTTTGTTGGCGGGCGGGGCAGCGGGCTCCGCAGCTGTCGCATTTTCCCACGAGTGTGGTGGCCACCCGCCCTGGCTGTCCCCTTGCATCTCATGTTTGAATTTCAAGACAAGGGCGGTGGCCGGTTGGGAGCCCCAGCCCTGCCCAGTTTCCTAATGAGCACCCGGCCTTGGTGAGGAGCAGCCCAATCACCCCGGATCTCCCCTTGCTGTCCACCCCTTTCTTGCTGTGAGCTGTGCTGCCTCAACAGGCAACAGGTTCTGACTGTGTCTCTGGGGACAGAATGTTGTCTCCCCGGGGGTTACAAAAGTTCTCCCTCCCCAGCACCCAGACTGCAAGGATTTGGGGCTGGTGACACATCATATCTAGAGTGTAACAAGCAGTAGGGTTGTCACAGGGCCAGAGCCTGGGCTGACCCCTCTCTCCTGTCCTCCCTAGGTCTGAGATGCTCCCAGCCCGGTGGGACCTGCCTGAATGGAGGGAAGTGTGAAGTGGTCAATGGCACAGAGGCCTGTGTGTGAGTACTGCCCCTTTGGGGACCTGTTGCTTTTGTGGGAGCAGAGCCCCTACCTTCTGGGGACAGAACACTGGGTTATTGTGTTCTGGAGACAGCCGAAAGGCTGGGCAGTCACGTGCTGACTTTTATTGGACAAAGTCTGGCAATTACTTAATCACTAGCAATGATGCTGTGTGCCGCATGCGGAGCAGCCCTGGGCGCCTCCGTGGCCTCCGTCCCACACTCCCTGGTGGGACCTTCAGGCTCATGAGGCCTGGGGGGAGGTCATTTGCAGTCCCCACTTCTTCTTAAAGTCCCTAGAAACCCTTGGTGGTTGTAGGGGCTCTGGAGTACTTAACCTGTGTCTGTCACCTGGAAGCCCTCCACTGGGCAGGTGACTTGGCAGGAGACTTTCAAAACAAAACCCACCCCCTGCACACTTCTGGGACTCTGGGCGAGGTCTGGAGAAGTTAGAACTGTCCTCCTTGGCCCCGCCTGCCTGGGTGGTAGGTGGTAGGGTGAGTGCCAGGAGTCTGGTTTCTGTCCTGGCAGCTGCAGCCCCACCTCCTGACTCTTCAGGCCTTTGGCTTCCTGCCTCAGGTCCTCAGCTGTAAAATGGGTGTGATTGGAGGCGGGCGGTTGCCTGCCATAGGTTGGGAAATCCTTTTGGAGCCCTGTAAGTACCAGCTAACCTCGGGAAGTTTCTCTGCTGTAGCCAATGGCCTTCAACTTGAGTTTGTCCCTGGTGAGGATGAGGAGGAGCTGGAGACGCAGGCTGGCCCCCAGCTCTGGAGCGGCAGACAGAGCCGGCTCCAGCCCACTCAGCACGCCCTCATTCCAACTGCTGAAGGGCCCATCCCCTTGACAACCCCAGCTCCACTGCCTCCTGTGCCCTGCTTGTGGGTAGGCTGCCCCTCTTCCCCCTCCCCTCCCCACACTGAGGCCAATTAAGCAGGTCTGTGAGCAGTTTATTGGACAAAGCCGATTGTGTCTTTGTCAGACGCTAATGAATGCATACTGTTTTTTTTTTTTCTTGGCGTTTTTGGGGCCCCTCTCTCCCCCTGCCGAGGCCTCACGGACGCTTGATACCCTAAATCTTGTTTCCTTCCATTCAGAGGCCGACAGCTGGGAAGTGCAGTGGGCTATTGTTGGGAGGCGATTAATGCGGTGTGATTAATTATGCGTGGCTTCCCAGAATGTGCAGCCAGCCCCCTTCCCCGCCACAGAGCAGGGCAGGGCAGACCACGCTCTGGCTCTGCCTGCTTCTCACCAGTACAGGGCAGGGCTGAGAACCTCTGCCCAAGACTTGGGAGTGGGTGGGCAGGAAGGCTGCTGGGCTGGGGAAGGTGTGTGTGGGGGGAGGGAGGGTCTCAGTCCCATTAGGGGATGGCTGCAGCCTGGCATGCAGTAGCCTGCCTCCAGCATCCAGGCTAAGATGCTTCAAGCTAATAGACTCATGGTAGTGGGCCCCCGTCTCCTGCATCTCAAACTTGCCAGCCCTGTAAGCTTTTGGTGCTTGTTCATGTCTGGTCCACTGGAGCTAACACTCCTTCCTTAGCAGGAAGCTGCCTCAGTTTGGCCTGGAGCTTGGCAGAGCTCTGCCCACTGAAGCCTCATTGTGCACACCCTGCAAATCCAATTAGAAAGTGGGGTAGATGCGAGGACCTCTGGCCAACAGAGCTGGAGACCAAAGTTATGGCCAGGCCTAGTTGTAGATAGACACGGGCCGGGGCTCAGCGGGCGGCTGGGGACACTCTTGTACAGGTCTGGATTCCCCCAGAGTACACACAGTGACCTGTTTCTCTTTTCTGGGGCACATGCTAGAGCCCCTCAAACCCCTCTCTGGCACCCGGCCATGACCTTGTGCGGTGCCGGCTGCCCTATAGAAGGACCTAGGAAACACATGGTCATGTGCTGGCACCCTGCCGGTGAGTCACGCCATCCACCCAGGGAGAGGAGCCTTTCCTCCTGCTGCCTGTGGGGTGCCGGGCTCGGGAATGGGAAAGCCTGGATTCCTTTGCTGTCAGGAAGCTTTCTAGGAGGTACCAGTGCCACTGAGGCCTCTTAGGCTGTGGCGGGTGAGGAAGCTTGGCTTTGAACCCTGTGTGTGGGCGGGGCACAGCTCTGGGCAGCTGTTGGTGGGGAGAGTTGGTGAGAACCCTTGTCCATTTGAGTGAACTCCTACTCGTCCAGTGAGGGCAGAGAGGCCAGGAGCACTGGGTCACTGCGTGCCCCTGCAGTGAGGCTGGCAGTTGATGGAGGTCTTCCAGGAGCTCCCTGGCAGCACCTGGAGAAGCTGGGAGGGAAATCTGGGGGCTGTGCGTGCTAGCAGTTGTGGCCTGGTCTGCTGTTCACTAGTCCCATAGTGTTGGTGGGTCATTGATTGCCCTCATCTCCATTTCCCCATCTGTACAGCAGGGCTGCTCTGTGATTGGCATCTTGGTGGCATGTGCCAGTGAGCTGAAGGGCTCCGTCGGGGACCTCGTTGGCAGATGTATAGTTGACTTAATTCCTTAATCCAGAGAATCCCAAAGGTGCTGCCTGGTGGGTCCTGTCTAGAGCCACGAGCGTCTGGAGTGTCTTAAGGATTCTGGGCTGGAGATGCTGCACTGGGCAACCCTTCACGCTTCCTTGGAGGGACTCTTGCATGCCTGCTGTGCTGGGTTTCACCCCCCTGTGACCCCCGCCCAGATAGGGCAGGTTGGGGTAGAGGGAGGTGGTTGCAACTGCTGTGTCTGACCGGTGGGGGCGATGGGGGTCTCACGAGGCTCCCAGCAGCAGCCTGGGGAGCTCTGTGGACCAGGCATGAGAAGAAGTAGGAGAAGAGAGGCCCAGAGAAGTGGCCCTGTGGTGTCCCTCTGAGGAAGCGGGGCTGGGGCGTGACCTCGGCGAGAAGTGGCTGAGGCCTGGCAGGGAAGGAGCAGAGAGCCACGTGCAGCTTCTGTCCCCTGGTCTTGCTGCTGTTCCACTGAGTCACTTGTCTCTCCTGCTGTCCCTCGGGGAAGGCAGACCCTGTCCCGAGGCCTCCTGTCTGCGAAGCACTTGGCCCTCAAGGACCAGACAAGGAGGCGACACCACAGATTCACCTGCCACCAGACCTGTGGGAGTGGGCCCAGCACTGGAAGGCCTGGGCGGTGGGGGAGGGCGCCTGGCTGGAGCGTGTGTGTGTGTGTGTGTGTGTGTGTGTGTGTGTGTGTGTGTGTGTAGGAAGCCGCATCTGTGGGCAGCCCTGCCTCTGGAGGGTACCAACAGTTTCCATTGAACGAAGAATAACGAAGAGCGAGAGCCGTAGGAGCCTAGCTGTGTGTTCTGCAGGAGGAGGGCAGGGCAGGCAGGGGAAGCCCTGTGTCTGGGTGCTGAACAGGGAGGTGCTAGCAGCTGGGGCACAGAGCTCAGTGCTGAGACCTCCCAGGCTTGGGGGGCTCCGGAGGGGTCTCTGAGGGGTGTCATGGCCTGGGCTGGGTATAGGCTGGGACTGGCACCATGGTGCCACCTGAGAGGTTATAATAGGCAGTGCCAGGTTGGGCCGAGGGGCCCCGCCCCCTGTAGCGTGGAGGGAACCTGTCCCACCTTGTGCCTGGTCTTTATACCCTGAGAGGCAGCACCAACGGCTGATTGTGAAGGTGTGCTATCGCAGCTCCATACACACAGAGCCGCCTTCTCGGGCCTTGTCAACCCAGCAGGGCTGGCTGGCTAGCCTGCTGATTTTATCCCCAGTTCACAGGTGGGAAAAACTGAGGCTGAGCAGTCAGAGCTGGGCTCGGGACAGGGACCCGAGGCCCGCTTGCGTCAGCTTTGGCCTTCGTGTACAGACACATCCAGCACTTTACTGCTCCCCCCGCCGAGGCTGGGGGAAGCAGCGCCCTCATTAACGAGCGGCTGGCTTCGGGGCATTGTGACTGGGCCGGGATGTGTCTGAGCCCCTTGTTTCCCAGGCTGGACACACCCTGGCACTCGCAGCCTGGAAGGCACAGGCCAACTGGCTCTGGTTAGCTGTGTGTTCAAATCCCCTTGTCCCCCATCATGTCTCCTCCCTGGCCCCAGTTTCATCCTCCACACGAGGAGCTTGGGTTAGGTGGCTCCAGGCCCCTGAGAGCTGTGGAAGAGAACAGGTCAGGCAGTGGTATGATGCTGGCAGCAGGCAGCAGTGCTCAGGAATTGGGCCTCCAGGAGTGTGTGTGTGTGTGTGTGTGTGTCCGTGTCCGTGTCCGTGTCCGTGACTGGCAGGGTGTAAGGCAGCAGGATCTCCTCACCCCACTCTGTCCTGCTTGTTGAGAGTCCAGGGTGCTGAGAACTGATTTGGCTGGCAAATTATTTTAACCGTTGAGACTGTGGTAGTGTTTAGTAATACAGGATTGTGTAACTGCCAGTACCATGCAGCTCCAGAACTTGCTTTTGTTTGTTTGGTTGTTGTTTTTGGTTGTTGTTTTGGTTGTACTGGGATTGAATTCAGCCCTTTTTACTATAGGTGTTCTTTCAGGGTCTTGCGTTTTTGACCTGGATAGCTTTGATCACAGATCATCCTACCTACAACCTCCTTAAGTAGCTTGGATTACGAGCACTACTTCATCTGACTTTTTGATTGGAGATGGCATCTCACTAACTTTCTGCCCTTCTAATCTCTACCTCGCTCATAGGTGCATATTACAGGTTTGAGCTATAATGCTTAGCCTGTGTTCTCACAGTTGTTTTTTTAATTGCTACTATAAAGGTGATGTACAGAGGGGTTACAGTTACATAGTTACACAGTCAGGTAATAAGTACCTTTCTTTCTGGACAATCATGAGACTTATCTCTAGTTAACTACCCCACCCCCACCAAAAAAAAATCCACAAGTGGAGCTTAGGCTCAGGTGGCAAGCACTAGCCTTGAGCAAAAAAGTCAGAGACCACTCCCCTGCCTCGTTCAAGCCCTAGGACCAGCACAGGAAAAAACAAAACCGTGAACAGCAAGGACAACCCAGCTGTGGAATGAACAGCTTTCCTCTGCACTGGAGTTCTTCCCCGAATCTCACCTGGGGTCCGCTTTGAATCTGCCTCTCGTTTCAACTTCAGGACTCACCTTGTGCCCTAGTTTCTAGAATAGCTGGGGAACCCCAAGGGATCTGGGGTTGGCCCTAGGACTTCATGGAAGAATCCTGACATGGGCTGTCCACTCTGTAGAGTCAGCCTCAGACCTCCGTCCTCCCCCCACCCCACAGCGGGGATTATAGGCCTATGTCACCACTTCTGGCCCCTAGAAAGTCATCAAACCCGAAGCATTTGTCTGCTAAGCCACCTCCCTCAGGCCGTGGCTGCCACCGTGCTGCCCTGCATCTCTGCCGATTGGCCTGTTCTGACTTTCCTGTGAATGAAACTGTGATCTGTGGCCTCCTGCGGCTGGCTCTCAGCCGGCCCAGTGTTTTCAAGGTCTGTTCACGTTATGGTGAGGGTGAGAACCTCACTGCACTGAGGATAGATTTTTAGCCACCTGAAGCTGTCAGATGGTGGTCAGAGGTGGGCCCAGGCCCTGGAATCCTTGTGCAGTTAGCTGACATTGGCCTGGGCAAGTGGGTGAGGGGCTGGTGGACACTCAAGAGATGTCTTCCATGAATCTTCAGCTCATCTCTGGGCCCAGGTGCCCACCCAGAGTGGGACCTGCTATGTCTTCTGTGAGTCAGGAGATGCCCTGGCACACTCCCAGCCCCGCCCCGCCCCACCCTGCTCAGGACCCACGCACTCTGAAGCTCTTGCCAGCTCCCTGGCACTTTCCCCTCCAGTCAGAAAGGGGAGCTGGCAGAGCCCATGTGCTCCGCGCTGGGTCAGTGTAGGGAGCGGGGCCTGGCTGGACCCGGGGCGGTGGGGTGGAAAAGGCAGCCTGGGCCTCACCTGGCTGGGAGGATCACACTGATGGAGCACCGCCTGCTGCTCTGGCAGCAATGGGAAGCTGTCCTGAACTGTTGACCGAGGGCAGAGCTGGAGCGGGCAGCCGAGCATGCGGGCCTGCCGCGGTCCTGGGCTGAAGCACACACGGAGCAGCCTGGCTCGTCTGCAGGTGGAAGGACGCTGTGTGGGGGCAGTGCTATGTGAAACTTGGACGCAGGTACCCACTTGCCTTGTCCAGTCTTTCCTCTGTGCACTGAGAGCTGAGGTTGGCCTGGGGGTCAGTTCAGGGCCACTGGCTGGGTCACACAGAGAGCCAGAGAGCCTTTTTATTCAGGCACAGATGGTGACCCTGAAGAGGCCTATAGTCTCTACAGGCCTCTATAGGGTGACCTTCCCTGTCCAGGAGGGACTAGAAAAGATGCCTCCCGTGCTCAGACTAGGAACTCAAAGGCATAACTCCTGAACTTTTAAAATACTGTTTATCAAAATGAATTCTAGGAAATGGAAACTTGGGGGTTTTGTTGGCGGTGGTGTTTTTGCTTTTGAGTTTTTGTCTTTTTGGAGTAGAGGGAGGTGCAGGGGTGGAAAGAAGGCACCACGTGCAGAATGAACTCCATGGCCTGCGGGCATGGACGGGACGGCGGAGAGAGAAGGAGGGGGGGAAACGCATGCAACTGCCCTGTATATCTGTCTTATCAATACCTTGATAACAACAATAAAGTTACAAAAAAAAAAAAAAAGGGAAAAAGAAAAGCTGACTGTCCTGAGCGGAGCCTTGTTGCTGCAGGCCACCACTTTTACTGCTTCCAAGATAGAAGTGGTCCCGGGGTGTCCCTGCCCCACAGCCCCAGCTTTCTCTGTGCTTGGCTCAGGGATCAGAACATACTGCATTTATACTCTGGAGTGAATTAGCTGGGCTCAGCACCGCCCTCTTCCAGTCCCCCCCTTCCCCATGCCGAGCCGTTGTTCACTGAGTGGGTCCCAGACACCAAGAGACCTGCGCCTTCACTGCGCAGCTGTTCTGCAGCTCAGGTGGAGACCCGCATCCTGCGTCTTCACCTTGCAGACCCGCATCCTGCGTCTTCACCGCCCAGCTGTTCTGCAGCTCAGGTGGAGACCCGCATCCTGGGTCTTCACCGCGCAGCTGTTCTGCAGCTCAGGTGGAGACTGCATTCTGCCAGACACCCCACCCTTGACGGCAGCTGGGAGCCTGGAAAGTCCTTGTGCAACTGAGCTGGGCGTCTCAGTGACCCGGGAGGCACTGGAGCCGCATCCTGAGGTCTGGCCTGAGGTCTCCTTTGATTTGGCCAGCAGGGAGTCCTTCCGTAGGAGGAGGCCATCTGTCTGGTCCCAAGCCTGCCTTTGGAGGGGGGGTAGAGGGAGAGTGGAGGGACACCAAGCTTTGAGCTACACCTGTAGCCCTCAGCCCTGCCAGGCACACCCACCCCAGGGCATGACTGCAGCATCTCAGGATTGAGTCAGGCCAGCCCACTACCTGGAGCCTCTCCTCTCCCCACACCACAGAGAGCTGGCCCTGTCAAGGTGCGGGCCACAGGGGCTGGGAAGGTGGCTCAGTGGTAGAGCGCTTGCCTTGCATGCCTGAGGCCCTGGGTTCGATTCCTCAGCACCACATAAGCAAAAAGAAAAAAGC
>NW_012267334.1:1842525-1854267 GCF_000151885.1 Dipodomys ordii | reverse complement strand
CGCCCCTGGACTTGAATTTGGAGCCAAACGTGCTGCCTTCTGGTCCCTGTTCCCGTCAAAGGGTGGCACTCTGGTCAGCGCATGGGGAGGAGGTGGTGTCCTCCACAGAGTGGGCCTCGTGGCCTCAGCCTTTGCTCCCCGGCTGTGCTCACTCTCCTCCTCCACAGTTGGGAGGACCTCACAGGGCAGCAGATGGACAGCAGAGGCCACGGCTGGCTGGCGCACTTGGTTTTTCTTGGGGCGGTGGGTCTGTTTTGAGGTCATTGTCGAGGTGCACAAGATGACCAGAAGTGGTGGGTGGACGGGGCTCCGTGGGCGCCTGTCTGCTTCCTGTCTGTCCTCACACGGAGCGCACTGTGGGCGGGCCGACCCAGGCTCGGGAGCCGTCGCTGGGCTAGGCACGCGCTGGTGTGGGGCGCGTTGATGCGCTTTCGTGTGGCGTGGTGCCTGTGAGAGCAACAGGTCTGGGACCTGCAGGGCCAGCCTGAGGGGCCCACGCTTCCCGCAGAAAACAAGTCCCTGGGCCGGCCTACACCAGTGTCCCCCAGGTGTGACAGGGCAGAGGGGTCCCCTGTTTGGGAACACCCCTCCACACATCGGCGAGGGAGGAGGTGGGGTCAGGGAGACCCTGTGTTTCTGGGGGTGGCCCAGACACAGTCAGCACCTCTGTGCCCTTTGGGTTTCCTGGGAGCTCATGGGAGAAGGAAGCAAAGGCCGTCGTTCCTTTATTTGCCCAGACGGCCAGCGGCTGTCCTCCAGAGACGGGGACCGTGTCTGTGGGTGCTGGCAGGATGCTGGCCAGCACGGGGTGACTCTTCTGCTGGACAGGCCTGGGGAAGCTCTTCCCGGCGTGGGGGCACAGGTGGTGGAAGCAGGGGTACCAGAAGGCACCCCTGGCCTCTGTCTCAGAGCCCTCCCCCCACCCGCGTTTTGGGTTTCAGCCTCTCCTCCGTGTAAGAACGCATTGTCCCCCGTCCGTCCCCAGCTCAGGCGGTCAGACTGAGATCCAGGCCCATGGGTGGAGAGGGCGGCATGGGGTGCCAGGAGCCCCCCTCAAGGCTTTCCCGGGGAGCTTCTGGCCTCCTGCCAGCAGCTGGAGAGTTAGGACAGGGCAGGAGAGGGTGAGGATGGCTAAGCTGGGGAGGGGGTGCGTGGTGCGCACCTGGCTGTGCGTGATGGGCTGGGGAGGACGGGGACTGCCCGAAGCTGCGGGGTTTTCCCACACCAGGCCCTGGAAGTTCAGCCTTGTAGCTGATGAGTACCTGAAGAGCCGGGAGGGGCGTGGCCTCCATTCTTCCTGGACAGGTGTGTGCAGGGGTCCTTGGTGTCTGCTCCGCCCCCGCGCCCAGCTTCTGCCGCCGGGCTGGCTGGATGTGGGCCTAGGCACCTGTGAGCGCATGCCTCACATGGCCCACTTGGCGGAGGGGCAGCCTGGCCCCTGAGAAGGGGACCAAGCAGCCCCCGGCGGCCTGCTCCTGCCCCTTCTCTCCTGATGGTGTTTCCTTGGGGAAGCAGAAGTGGAAGTTGCCAGAAGATCATTTTTGGCTTTGGTGTGGAACTCAGTCTGCAATTGCTGGCTTAATTAATCGAGTTTTGGATTAAGCCCTCCGGCAGGACCCAGCCCTGGTGCCTGTGGGCTGCCTTCGCCTCTGGTCTGGGCGCCCAGGACTGGCTCTACCCCTCGAGAAAGCAGGACCCAGCGGCAGCTAGAAGTGACCATCCCTGGGCTCCTGACGGCTTCAGACTCCAGCCGAGAGACCTGGCCCTGCGGACCCTCAGGCCACTGAGGATGGCCAGAACTTGCAGGTGCTGGGGGGGGGGGTGTCGTAGCCTTGCTTGCAGGTCAGGACTCTGTTTTTTTAGGGGGGAGACCAAGTGGGAAAAGACTTGGACTGGAGCACATGGACTCAAGCGGCTGAGTGCTGGTGCCTGGTGCCTCCAGCAGTAGGGGCCTCGTTGGGCCCCACCCCTGCTCCATGGGGTCACCGCTGCCCGTTCCAGCTCTGTCAAGTCCAGGAAGTTGCCTGACCCCTGCAGGGGCCTTTCTGTCCCCTCCCAGGGGCACACTGGTTCCCACGGTGGTCGCAGTGGCTAGCAGGCCTGGGGGGCATTGTTTCGTACACTGGGGCAGGGGGCTTCCCGGGCGGGCGGGTTCCGTCCCGTTCGTCTCCCACACAAAGGGCTTCCCCGAGCGGGCGAGGAAGCCGCTGCCTTTCCTGTGCTTCCTCTTCCAGTGTATTTTAAACACCCGAGGATGCAACTGGGGGGAAAGATTTGAAGACAAAAGAGCTGAGCTTGCTGGGAACAGTTCTCTGAGCCAGAAAGCCTGGACCAACTGAGACCCGGGCTCGGGGCATGCCACACCTGCCCTGGCTGCCCTCAGTTTCCCCCTCTGCTCGGAGCAGAGGCTGGGCCTGTGTGCATCAGGCCTGCGTGGCCCCCAGTCTGCTGCCCTCGCTGCCCTCCCACCTTCCTAAGGGGCCCCTGAGGTGTTGTGAGCAGCGCACTGCGGGTGGAGTCGGGGAGGCCACACGTCAGCCACCCCTGCCTGCCTGTCCCTGCTGGGGCAGGTGGGACCACAGGCGGTGGCTGCAGGGTCGCAGTGCCCTGGACTATGCGGGCACCTCCAGGCCTGTGCGCCTTTCTCCCATCAGCCTGGGAAAGGAAGCTGGAAGCAGAAGGCTAGATCCCAGGAGGCTGGCCCTCAGACAGGTGTTTGGACAAAGGCCCCAGCAGGCTTCTGGAACCTTGTGTGTCACAGCTCTTTGTGCTGGGGGCTCGGGGAGGGGAGGGACTAGAGTTGTGGGCCGGAGGGTTTTCAGTTTCTTGGGCTTTGTCAGCCCCCACCCCCCGGGAGATCTGTTCTTTCTACAGGAAGTGACCCCAGGTAGGGCTCCTGCTCGGTATGCTGTGAGTGCATGCCCCCCTGAAGGGACACTTGTGCTTCTCCCTGCTCAGGGGAGGGGATAAGGTCCCAGTACCCCTCCCTCCCACCTCTGCCAGGGATGGGCTGAGATTGTTGATGTCATGGAGACGCAGCCGGGAACCCCAGCCCCAGGTCTGCCCCACTGCGATCCTGCTCAGTACTGAGCTGCCTCTGCCTCTTCAACAGGGTCACGACACGTCCCTCGCCCCACTCACAGGTGGACAGCTGCCTGGGGCAGGGGCCCTGGCTTGGGGCCTAGGGTTGGGGATTCAGGTGCAGGGCAGGATCAGGCTGGGAGTGAGGGCAGTGTTTAACCGTCTCTGGGAACAAGGATGTGGGCAGGCCAGAGCGGAGGCTGTCCCTAGCCCTGGCTGGGGACTTGGCCAGCACCTGTTGACCCAGAGCTTCCCAACTGGTCAGGTCCCAGACTTCCCCACTGGGGCTGAGGAAGGGTGTGGCAGGCTGGACAGGCTCTGGCTGGGTGTGGCCTGGTCTTAGGGAGAGGAAGGTGTCTGGAGGTCAGTGTGTTAGCCCCAAGTAACCACTGTGCTGCTGGGGGACTCTGGGCTTCGGGGAGAAAGGGGCCAGGATCCAGGCCGAGGCCAGGGCCCTAGAGAAGGGCAGGCAGGCCAGTATGCCTTCCTGCTGCACCAAGGGTGGAGGTGGCACAGAGCAGGTGGCCACCGTTCCTGGCACAGTTGAGGTGGTGTGGACTTGAGGTGTGCGTACCATCCTCTTCCGTGCTGCCAGATAGAGGACCCCATCCACCCTTGGGACCCCACATCTGAGGCCAGGCACCAGAGAGTGCCGAGGGGCAGCTTTTTGGAGCAGGTTTTGGAGGGTCGGCCTGGTGTCCTTAGGCAGGTGTGGGGAATACCTTCTCGGGGAGGGGTGTATAAATGTCACATGGGTGACTCACACCCAGCCCTTGCCCTGCCCCACCCCTGACCACCTGCTGTACAGGCCTTTTGAGCCCTCTCCTCCAAACCATACACTCTGGACCCCTCATTACACTCATGGGAAACTGAGGCCAAACTGAGTGTCCCATCCAAGCTGTACAGTAGCTGGGCACACCAGAGGGCCCCACAAGCTCCACCCTGCTCCTAGAGGAGTTCCTTCCTCCCCCAAGTTCCTCTGATCCCCCCCCCCCACCAGCCAGCTCAGCTCCAGCAGATGCCCCACGCCTACCTGTGGCCTGGCTGTCCCCCCACTGCATAAACCCATTGAGGACAAGAGCCACTAAGCCACCCACTTGTCCCTCTGCTCCCTCCTCCTTGTTTTGGAGCAGAGGGAGCTGTCATCTGTCCCCTGGGGGTGGCAGATGGCCGCTTAGTCTGGAAAGGAAAACAGCACAATTTAGAATTAGTCCCGGGTGAAAGGTCACAGCAACATCTGCCCCCGGATGCTTCTGGAGTCACATTTCTATGGAGTGGCAGCCGGGGAGGGGAAGGCGGCACTGTGGAAACAGTGCAGCCGCGAACAAAGCTCGGGGCAGCTGTTGTGGGGCAACAGGGGCCGTTGGTGCTGGGCTGGACCGCAGTGGACGCTGCCCCTCCAAGACCTCCTGGGCCCAGCCTGCCTGACACTCCCCTGCTGTCAGCCAGCACGGACAGGTCCACGGCACGGGCACCGAGTGAGATGTGAGGAGAGAAGGCAAAGTAGACTCATGGGGGCTTTGAGGAGCAAAGGAGGGAAGAGGAAAGGGCACACACCTGGTGAGGCTGCTTGCCCGCCGTGAGCCCGCTGTGAGCCCCGCAGCCCCACGCAGGGGCAGGCATGCCGTGTTTGCCACATGGAGGGAGGATTGGGCTTTCCATTTGGAAGATGTCCAGTCTCTCCCTGCTGCCCTGGCTGGGTGGCACAGGGTGGCCTAGGTCACTGAGCAGGAGCCTGGCTGGGTGAGGCTTTGCATGCGACACCCCCCGGGCCCCCATAGCCATTGCTCCTAGCTAGGGGACGGGCGTGGAGGTGCTGGGGAGGGGGCTCTTGGTGGCCCTGACTGCAGCTGGGCTGTAGCCTGCAGGCCCTGGTACCTCCTGGATGTCCAAGTGTGTGGAGGGGAGGGGGCAGCTGTCTTTGGCCTTGGCCCCCCTGTGGACAGGCCAGGCTGGAGCTTCCCTGAACTCGAGTGGGGGCGGGGGTAGAGGCAGGGCCCTCAGCTGTCCCTCTCAGAGCCTTCTGCCTGGCCCCGGCACCTTAGGGGTGGTCTATCACTGGGCCCTGCCTGTTCTGTGGCTGAAGGTGCTGGCGCTGCCCCCCCCCCCCGCCAGGCCCAGCCAGGAAGCGTGCCTTCCCTGTGGTGTCCCGGAGCCTGGGGTGGCAGGGTGGAGCACAATGGGGCCTCTCAGCCACTACATTCCCCATGGAAGCCGCTGCCTGCCAGGCTCCCGCCCCGCCTGCCAGGCCTGCCAAGAGCAGCTGTGCCTTCACGAGTGCACCTGCTCCCGGCCGCCCTTTGCCCATGCTGCCGACGCCTGATTTATTGGGCATATTTTACCCTCGCTGGTCCAGCGTGATGCAGCCATGTTAACAAGGATGAATCCAGTTCAGGCCAGTTCTCCCACAGACCTCTCGTTGGGGTCTACGTTCGGGGTGTGGGCGGACACTGCCCCGGGGGCCGGAGGGTTAGGGGGCGTATGTGGGCGGGGAAGACCTGGGCTGGCCAGCCGCATGCGCTGTCTTCACCTTTGGGTGCTTAGTAGAGGATTGCTCAGATTGGGGGTCCGTGGTGCTCCCTCTAGAGTAAGTGATGGAGCCCCAGCCCGTGGGTCCCCCCCCAGGCTTCCTGCCTCTTGGAGCCTTGATCTGCCTGGCCAAGGGGCCCCGGAGTGCGCGGGGATTCGTGTGTGCGTGGCCAGCTCTAGTCCGGCTTTGATCATCAGGGTCCCTCTGCCCCACCCCCCTCCGTGACTTCGCCAGCGGCTGGGAAAGAAAAAAGCCTTTTCTCCAAGTGGGACAAGGCCAGCTCCCGCCTGACAAAGGGGCATTGATGGGAAGGGGTGCCGCTTGTGTCTGGCCAGCCTGTCCTGCCGGATCCCAGGCTCCAGTGGCTGTCCAGGCCAGCTGGTAACTGGATCCGTGTGCAGTGGAGGCCATGCCCAGAGCCGGGGTGCCCCAAGAGGCAGGTGTGGACGAGTGGCAGGGCCCAGGGGGTGGGGAGGGGAGGAGCAGCTGCCCACAGCCCCACTGCTTCCCACGCTGGGTAGGAGCCACAGTGAAGGCCGAGTTAAATTCGGGGAGTAGGGGGGTAGAGAGGAGGAGTAGGGCAGCAGGGGGTGGGAGTGTGGTGGGGGGGGTGTTTTCTTTAAGCCAGTTGGCTTGGGACTTTTGGCTTCTAGCAACAGATGGTCAGCCGAGTGGCCATTTTGTGCCCTCCCTACCCAAGCTGTGGTCACAGATGAAAGCCCAGGGTGGACAGATGCCTCCAGGCCCTGGGACAGTAGAGAAGCCTTGCTGCTAGCACAGCCCGCCAGCCCGTGGAGGGAGCCCCCTCCCCCAACTCACACGGAGGTGTGATTCTAGCAACCTGGCAGGAAGGGAGGGCTGGTTGGGGGGGGGTGTCACTCCAGCCTCAGGTGCTGGGCCTGCTGGCCAGGGGCAGGCCCCCCCCCATTCCAGGTAGACCTGGAGTATGTGCTTGGTGCACACAGGTGGCCTGCAGAGCCCTGTCCACACAGCACCCCTCTGGGCGGCCTGGGGGCCAGGTGTGGGCTGGGGCTTGCAGTTCTGCCTGAGAAGCCTTGGCCACTGGGAAGATCACAGCCCTCCTGGGGTGGGAGGACTGGAGGGAGGATTCAGATTTATGGCCCAGAAACCTGCAGGTGGTGGAGCAGGCTGGGGGGAGGGGGCACACGGTTGGGGTGTGGCAGACACACGGAGCCTGTCAGTGCCAGGACAGCAGACCAGGCCTGGGGACAACGCGCCCCTCTGTGCTGCCCAGGGAGGACCTGGCCACCACAGCTCGCCCCTCACAGCACCTGGAAACGTCAGGTGTGAAGGGGTGCTTCTATTTGCAGCCCGGGCTGCCCGGGTACGCGTTGTGAAACCCTCCGTGACAGAGGGAGCTGGGTGTGCCAGCCCACCTCCCCGTATGAGATTCCCTGGCGGAAGGGACCCTGAGTAGAAAGAAAGTGGGCAGCCAATCCATCCATCCGTGTCTGCACTGCTTCCCGCGTTTGCTGTGCTATTGATGTTTGAGTCAAAGAAACCATGAACTCTTTTATTACTGGAGTGATACATATTCATTATGGAGAAGCTGGAAAAGAAAAGCTGTGGCCTCCCAGAGGACTTCCACAAAGCTCCCGCCCCTCCCCCAGGGCTGGGCCTGCTCCCCTTCCCCCTCCCCCTTCTTCTCCTCTCCTTCCTCCTCCTCTCCTTCCTCCTCCTCTCCTTCCTCCTCCTCCTCTCCCTCTCCTCCTGCACTCCTTCCTCCTCCCCCCTCTCCTCTTCCTCTGCGTGGACCCACACATCTACTTGTGTTTACAATCCAAGCTGGTCTTTTTGAATGTTTTAGTCTTACCTGTCTCAATTAATAGATGTTATTATTTGTTTTTATTGAAGTGAAGTTCACTTAGCGAAACTAACCACTTTAAAGCCAACAGGCTGGTGGCATTGTGCAACCCCACCACTGTCTCCTCCCAGAACCTTCTATCATCTCAAAGGCACCTGGGCCCACCAAGCAGCTTCCTCCCTCAGCCCACTGCATCCACTGCCCAGGGTGGGAGGCCAAAGGGAACTGACCACCGTGTGTCTGCCCACAGCTGTGGCGGTGCCTTTGTGGGTCAGCGATGCCAGGATCCCAACCCGTGCCTCAGTACTCCCTGCAAGAACTCCGGGACGTGTCACCTGGTGGACCGTGGCGGCACGGTGGACTATGCCTGTAGCTGCCCCCTGGGCTTCTCCGGACCCCTCTGCCTGACACCCCTGGACAACGCCTGCCTGACCTACCCGTGCCGCAACGGGGGCACGTGCGACCTGCTCAGGCTCACCGAGTACAAGTGCCGCTGCCCCCCTGGCTGGTCAGGTGAGCATGGGGGAGGCAGCAGACCCCGGGGCTGCGTTCTCGCCCCCAGGCCCGCCCCGGCCCCAGTTGTCTGCATGACTGAGGTGCTCTGAGAAAGCTGTGCCATCGGCCGGCTCAAAGAGGTCGTCTAGGAGCTGAGATTCCGATCAGCATGGAGTTTCCAGAGCTGCCCGCCCTTCCCAACCCACTCACTTGTTGGGTTGAGGCTCCACGTGAACTGTCCCTGCTCCGTGTGGAGCCCCGGCCTGCCCTGTCTCCCTGCCGGGTGCCCTGTCTCCCTGCCATGGGCTGGGAGGAGACCCGCTGGTCTCGGCTCAAGGCCGCCCCCACTCCCCACATTCTGGCTGTCCTTGATGCCCAAAGGTCGTCATCTTGCAGCAGGTCCCGAGAACTGGGGAGATGGTACTGCAGGTTGATCCCAGGCTGCTGCTTCGGTGGTGGCTTAAGCTGCCAGAGGCTGTGGACGTGGATGGGTGGTGCAGCTTGGCCCTCTCTCCACGCCCCCTCAGGGAAGTCGTGTCAGCAGGCCGACCCATGTGCCTCCAACCCCTGTGCCAACAACGGCCAGTGCCTGCCCTTCGAGGCCTCCTACATCTGCCGATGCCCACCTGGCTTCCACGGCGCCACCTGCAGGCAGGATGTCAACGAGTGTAGCCAGAACCCTGGGCTGTGCCGCCATGGGGGCACGTGCCACAACGACGTGGGCTCCTACCACTGCACCTGCCGTGCCACCCACCGGGGGACCCACTGCGAGCTGCCCTACGTGCCCTGCAGCCCTTCGCCCTGCCAGAACGGGGGGACCTGCCGCCCCACCGGGGACGCCACCCACGAGTGCGCCTGCTTGCCGGGTAGGTCTTGTCCCACACGTCACGCACCACGCCACGCACCGTGCTGGCCTGGATGTGCACAGCTGGGCCATTCTCTGCTGTCAATCCCAAGGGGCTCAGGCGGGGTGCCTAGTGTGGAGGGCGCTTCCCCAGGGAGGAAGCCCGGAGACCATCCTGAGAGCCGGCCAGGGGCGGGGAGGGGGCAGGAGCCCCCGTGTGGCATGGGGCAGCTCTGAGTGGGGTGGCCGTTGGCTCAGGGTCCAGTGCCAGGTCAGCATTATTACCCACTACCACCTTGACATCTGCAGTGACACTGCCACTCCAGGCCCTCTCCGGACCATTTGCCCAGGGGAACTGTTTGCTGTGATCTGGACAGCTGGGGGCATGACTCCCTTGGGAGTGCCCTCCCTGGGGCCCCTCTCCAGAGCTGCGCTCTGGAAGCCCGTGGCACCCTGCCCCTGCCCGAGCCTCTTGGGTTGAGTGTGAGTCTACAACAGCTCACAAGCCCTCCCCCCCCCAACCTCCTGAGCCCAAGTTCCTTGTGTGAGTCACTGTGCGCCCAGGGTCTGGTGTGTGCAGCCCCAGGGGCTTCCCCTTTGCTCCGGGGATGGAGTGGGGGCGGGGGGGGGCAGGGGCTCCCTACCAGTGGCTCTGTTGTCTCTCTTGAGGGCAGAACTGCAGGAAGAGCCCCCCTCCTTCACCTTCACAGTTCTTGTTTGAGCAAATTCTGCTGCGACTCTAAAAATAAGACAGGAGTTTGAGAGCCTTGTCTGTCAGCTGCACATGTGCTGTTTTAGAGGAAGCGAGGAGGGTTCAGGAAGTGGGAGCGGGTTTGGATGCTGGGGTACATGGCTCCAGAGCTGTCCTGTGTCCTGGGCCACCCTGGTCCCCACAAAGGGGAAGCTTCCCACTGCTCAGGCTCTGCATGCAGACGCTGGCCTACGCATTTCCTGAAAAGTCACTGGGTGGCCTCAGGGGTCACAGCGCTCCCTGGTTGGGGGGCTGGGGAGGTAGAAGCAGGCACCCTTGTTGGAGGACATCCTTGGGCAGGTGGGTGAGGGCCTCAGGCAGGGCCATGGGTGCTGAGAAGTTGTGTCCTGCAGCCACTCAAGCCACTGCCTGGGCCCAGGGCAGCTAGAGGGCTGCTGTGCAGGTAGGCGGGAAGGGCAGGCCACTCCTCGTAATGAGAGGGGCCGGTGCTCCGAGGGAGGGCCGGAGGAGCCCACCACCCACTCAGCCTGGACTCACGCAGGCAGCTCCTGTGCCAGGCCCTCAGGAGCTAGTGATCCCTGTGGCCCCCCTCTGTCATCGTAGGAGACACTTCCCGCCTCCAGGGACTTGCCTGAGGAGTTGCAGGGCACCCTTGAGCCCTGGGGGTCACTGTGGCCTTGCCCTACCCAGTTGAACCCCACCCAGCCCAGCCCAGCCCTCCCTAGGCCCCCTCAGGTCACTTCTCAGGAGGCATTGTACAAGCAGAGGCTCTGGACCACGGGTCTGTGGGGCTCCCACTTGGCTCCCCCCCCCCCGCAGTCTTCCGCACTTCCCAGGGCAGCCCCCAGGCTTAGGCCCAGCCGGGGCACCCCACTTCAGAGCCAGGCTCTCCGAGAGCAGGAAACAAGCAGTGTGGTGCTCCCACCCCAAGTGGGACCTGGAGCTCAAGCACTAGGTTCTAATTCAGGGGGCTCACCCCCAGCCAGTGTCTGACGTGACTGAGCTTTTCCCAGCCTCTGGCTTTTGCTCCAGGGGGCTGCTGTGGGATTGAGGAGTCCCAGGGGAGGGGCTAAGGAGGTGGGTTCTCTGAGGGCTGGAGGCCGCAGGGTTCAAAGGCACCCCCAAAGGGTGTTAATTAGTAACTGGCTGCAGGTTTGGCTGTTGCCAGACTCGCCTTTCTGAGTTGATCATTGAACTAACGGGAGTTGAGCGGATTAATGGTTAACTGGCTGCTGAGGAGGTGCTCCTGGGCCTACCTACTGGATCACACCTCAAAGCCCGGGCCTAGCCTCTGGATCACACCTCAGAGTGGTCCAGGGCAGGAGGGGTTGGATCACACCTCAGAGCCCAGGCCTAGCCGCTGGATCACACCTCAGAGCCTGGGCCTACCTGCTGGATCACATCTCAGAGCCTGGGCCTACCTGCTGGATCACACCTCAAAGCCTGGGCCTAGCCACTGGATCACATCTCAGAGCCTGGGCCTAGCCACTGGATCACATCTCAGAGCCCAGGCCTAGCCGCTGGATCACACCTCAGAGCCCGGGCCTAGCCGCTGGATCACACCTCAGAGCCCGGGCCTAGCCGCTGGACCACACCTCAGAGCTCTGGCCTAGCCGCTGGATCACACCTCAGAGCTCTGGTCTAGCCGCTGGACCATACCTCAGAGCCTGGGCCTACCTGCTGGATCACACCTCAAAGCCTGGGCCTAGCCACTGGATCACACCTCAGAGCTCTGGCCTAGCCGCTGGACCATACCTCAGAGTCTGGGCCTAGCCTCTGGACCACACCTCAGAGCTCTGGCCTAGCCGCTGGACCATACCTCAGAGCCTGGGCCTAGCCTCTGGACCACACCTCAGAGCTCTGGCCTAGCCGCTGGATCACACCTCAGAGCCCAGGCCTAGCCGCTGGATCACACCTCAGAGCTCTGGCCTAGCCGCTGGATCACACCTCAGAGCTCTGGCCTAGCCTCTGCATCATACCTCAGAGCCAGGCCTAGCTGCTGGATCACACCTCAGAGTCTGGGCCTAGCTGCTGGATCACACCTCAGAGCCCGGGCCTACCTGCTGGATCACACCTGCTGGATCACACCTCAGAACCCGGGCCTAGCCTCTGGATCACACCTCAGAACCTGGGCCTAGCCACTGGATCACACCTCAGAGCCCAGGCCTAGCCACTGGATCACACCTCAGAGTCCAGGCCTAGCTGCTGGATCACACCTCAGAACCTGGGCCTAGCCACTGGATCACACCTCAGAG
>NW_012267334.1:1809081-1835965 GCF_000151885.1 Dipodomys ordii | reverse complement strand
GGGGGGGGGGGCTCAGTGGTGAGCGGGGGCACCACCACGCACTGTGGTTCCCTGTGGCTCAGGTTCAGGGTCCCGATCCTGGCCTTCATCGTGCACGGCATCCTCTTCTGGGAGCCAGGTGTGTGCGGGCTGCGCCCAGGCCCAGACACTCAGTGCTGCCCTCTTCCTTCAGGCCCTAACTGCCAGACCAACATCAATGAGTGCGCCTCCAACCCCTGCCTGAACCAGGGCACCTGCATCGACGACGTGGCTGGCTACAAGTGCAACTGCCTGCTGCCCTACACAGGTGCGCCTCCCACCCTGGGGCTGCAGCAGCCGTGCTGGGGGGGCAGCTCTCTGGGGAGGGACTGGGGGGTTCTCTGTACTGAGGGCCTCAGGCTATGCAGCCCTGAGGCCCCGGGGCCCTGTGGGTGGAGTCACCTGGAGTACTGGAGCCTGGAAGAAGTTTGCTCTCTGTCCCAGTGGTTTATCTGGTAGCTGCATGACAAGTGGGATTGGGGGACCCCTGCAGGTGGAGCAGGGTAGGGGGCTGGGCCCGGGCCAGGGACCTCTATGGCTCTGCATCTACTCGCATTGTATGGTCCTTGGGGGCTGGGCTGACTTCCTCCACTGCTAAGGATTCCTTTGACGGCGGCCTCTTTGTGTGAGGGGACAAGGAACCCTCTGTTCAGATTTGCAGAGGCGAGAGACATTTCCCCAGTGTCCAGCCCTGCTGTAGGCCTGGCCAGGGGGATCCTGGGAGATGGGCCCCCCACTGTGGGAGACATGCGCATTAAACTTGAAGGTCTAAAGGCCTAACAGCCCCCTGGGGTGGGCCCTGGGTATCCTGAGGGGCCTGGACAGGGTGCAGGTCGGCCCCTAAGTTCCCTGGACTCCCGGTGACCAGTGGCCAGGATGGTGTTTGCTTTCACCAGAGTTAGAGGCCTGGATTTTGTCTCCGGTCTCGGCCCGTGAGGAAGCTGTCAGCAGCTGGGCCTAGCCCGAGTCCCTTTCGGACATGTCCCTATCAGGCCCAGCGGGAGGGGCCGGCCTGTGCTGACCCGCTTCCTGTCTGCCTGCTTCCTGCTTCCCTTTGCACAATTGTCGGAAACGCTGGTGAAGTTCCTGCCTGCCCAGGTCACCGTGGAAACCGATAGAAAGGGAGGCCCTGGAAAGTCACAGTGGCAGGCCGGGGACACAGTGGGAGACAAGGACGATAGCGCTTCCTCCTCCTCAGAGACCCGCCTGGCCATAAACAGGAAAGCCAGCCCAGGCCTCAGTCACCCAGCCTGAAGCCCCCAAGGCTGTGCGCCAGTGGGTGCTCCTGGGAACACTGCGGTCCCTTCTTCCTGTCACGCAGGGCAGGCCTGTCCCCTCCATCACAGCCTCCTCAAGAGCCTCTTGTGCCTTGGAGCCTGGGTCAGCCCAGGGCCTCTCCTGACCCCTGGGAGACGGAGGAGGCTTGGGTGGGGAATGAGCCCCGCTCTGCCCTGGTGCACTTGTTTCCCAGGCAGGAAAACGCCGGCGGGCAGGCGAGGCCCAGAGCAGGCGTGCCATGAGGCTGCCTCTGCTTTGCCTTCAGCGTCCCACACCCGGCCTTTCCCTCAGATTCTGGGGTCCAGTCTTGGCTGGAAGAGCACATGGGGGTCTCTGCCTGCCTTTGCCTTCCTGCGGGACCGGCTGAGCTGCTAATGACAGGCTCTGGTCAGCGAGGCCGAGGCAGGGCCCCCGGTTTCACCGAATGTCGAGGCTGAGCCTGCGGGGGGGGGGCGTGGTTTCATGAGTGTCTCTCCCCCAGGGGCCACGTGTGAGGTGGTGCTGGCGCCATGCACCCCCAGCCCCTGCAAAAACAGTGGGGTGTGCAAGGAATCAGAGGACTACGAGAGCTTTTCCTGCGTCTGCCCCCCAGGATGGCAGGGTGAGGCTGGCCTGGTCCCAGCTGGGCTGGAGTGGGGAGGCCGGCTGGTCTAGGGGCTGGGCCGGCTCCTGGACAGAAAGCAGTGGGCTCTGGTGTTGGGAATTGGATGTGTAAGTACCCAGGAGCCACCTGTCTGGAGGCTCTAGAGCCAGGAGCTGACCTTGGAGGACCCTTTCTGACTTCCTGCTCTCTGAGAGAGAGAGAGAGAGAGAGAGAGAGAGAGAGAGTGTGTGTGTGTGTGTGTGTGTGTGTTCTAGTACTGAGGTTTGAACTCTGGTTGTAAGCACTTGTTCCTTAGCTTTTACACTCAAGGCTGGTATTCTACCACATTAGCCACAGCTCCACTTCTAGTTTTTTCATAATTAACTGGAGGTAGGAGTCTCACAGACTTTTCTGCCTCGGCTGGGTTTGAACCGTGATCTTCAGATCTCAGCCTGCTGAATAGCTAGGATTACAGGCGTGAGCCACCAGCACCCAACTCCTTTCCTTTCTGTAGTCTTGGCCCAAGACTGGGAGCGGAGGGTGGTGCTGGGGCTGGGGAGACCTGCCCTAGAGGCAGGTGGGCAGATCGACCAGGGCAGAGGCCTGGAGATGGAGGCTACAGTGACACTCAGTTTCCTTCTCCCCACAGGGCAGACCTGTGAAGTTGACATCAATGAGTGTGTGAAGAGCCCCTGCCGGAATGGCGCGTCCTGCCAGAACACCAATGGCGGCTACCGCTGCCTGTGCCAGGCTGGCTACACCGGCCTCAACTGCGAGAGCGACATTGATGACTGCCGGCCCAGTAAGTGGCCCCCTGCTGCCCCCGCTGCCTCCGGGCATCTGCCCCTTGGGGTCAGACCGGGGGCACCAGCTGGCAGTGATGGCGGGAGTCTTAGCTGGGTCCGCTGCCTGCACCCAGGAGGGCTGCGGGGGACTTACTGGAAAAGGTGCTGCTGCTCGGCGCCCGTGGCTCCACAAGGCTCTGCAGCCAGGCTCTTCAGTGCTGGGACAGGGAGTGGCTCTCGTGGGACAGGACCCTCGAGCCACCCATCCTGGGTCACAAAAGGCTGAGGGATGTGGGGACTGTCGCTCATCCTTGACTGGTCCATGGAGCTGGGGGAATTACTGCCAACCCTGTCTTGGGGCCTGAGTTGGGGGCAGGTAGGGGGCAGGCAGAGCCTAGGGTGAAGGAGCTCTGAGCCACACTCCGTCACCAGAAGCCAGCCTTAAGCCCTGGCAGTGCTGGGCCGCCCTTGTGTCCCTGTCTCCTGCAGGGGTGTGGGTGTCAGCTCAGGCTCGCTTCTGTCCCCTGCAGACCCGTGTCACAACGGGGGCTCCTGCACAGATGGCATCAACACAGCCTTCTGTGACTGCCTGCCCGGCTTCCAGGGCGCCTTCTGCGAGGAGGACATCAACGAGTGTGCCAGCAACCCCTGCCACAACGGTGCCAACTGCACCGACTGCGTGGACAGCTACACGTGCACCTGCCCCGCGGGGTTCAACGGGATCCACTGCGAGAACAACACGCCGGACTGCACGGAGAGGTGCGAGGGACAGGGGCCGTGCGTGGGCTGGGGCAGCGGGGACCATCCCGCTCGCGGGACTGTGAGTGGACCTGGCTTTGGGGGAGACTGGGAGGGAAAGAGGCCAGGGAGGCCACCGTGGCTGGCAGCCTGGCCCCCGGGGCGGGGGGGGGGCGGGGCGGGGGAGTGTCCACCAGGCCTGCGGGAGTCAGCACTGAGCTGCCCAACCTGCGGTGTGTAGTGCTCCTCCCTCTAGAGCATTGGAAGGAACTGCTTCTGTGGCTTAGAACAGGAAACCTTATGGAGTTCATGTGGAAGAATCCACGAGTCTCTTAGCAAACAATAAGAGCTCCGAAACCCCTTTCACCACGGCTGCCAGGAAGCCAAGTGTTAAATGTCAATCGCATCTTTGGTTTGTGACACAGCTATTTCCTGTACTGTTCTGGCTGTCCCTTTAACCACGGTAGACCTGTGGGTATGGTAGAGCCCCGCTTGGCGTGTTATAAAAAGCACAGGAAGGACGTGTGACACGGCATGAGTCTGCCAGGGAGATGCAGGTCGGGAAGTGTCTGCTTAGACGGGACCTCCCTCCCTGCACCCGCTTACCCCCGCCCCTGCTGCCGGCTGCCTCCAGCTCCTGCTTCAATGGTGGCACCTGTGTGGATGGCATCAACTCCTTCACCTGCCTGTGTCCCCCTGGCTTCACGGGCAGCTACTGCCAGTATGACCTCAATGAGTGTGACTCTCGTCCCTGCCTGCACGGGGGCACCTGTCAAGACAGCTACGGCACCTACAAGTGCACCTGCCCCCAGGGCTACACCGGTCTCAACTGCCAGGTAAGCTGCTGCTCCCGAGGGGCCTGTCTGGCGGGCACACTTGTGCCAGTCCCTGGGATCCGAATGGCCAGCAGTGTCTTGGCCAGGCCATCCTCCAGGGGTTCATGGAGGCATCGGGAAGCCTTCCCGGTTCCAGGGTGGGTGTACGAAGCCAGGGCAGGCCAGGTTCTCCGGGGAATGGCGAAGCTGGGGATGGGAAGGGAGCTCGCGGCCATACTGTTGTCAGGGAAATCCCATAGCTTTCATGGCTTGGAAACTTTCTGAAGAAGGACATGGCGAGGGGTGGGGGTTTGGGTTTGCAGAGTCCCAGCGGGAGAGCAAGGCAAGTCAGCCCAGCCACTGGTGGAGGCGGGGTCAGGGCTGTGGTCCCATAGTTGGGAGGAAGATGAGGAGAAAGGGGAGGGAGGCCCCATCAGAAGCTGGTGGGGATGAACGCTGACCCCCAACCTGTCCTCAGAACCTGGTGCGCTGGTGTGACTCCTCCCCCTGCAAGAATGGTGGCCAGTGCTGGCAGACCAACACCCTGTACCGCTGCCAGTGCCACAGCGGCTGGACCGGCTTCTACTGTGACGTGCCCAGCGTGTCCTGCGAGGTGGCTGCGCAGGAGCAAGGTAACCGCCATGCTCTGGGGCCGGAGGGTGGAGTCCGGGCCCGTGACGGCCCCACAGGACCGAAGCCGGGGCTCACCTTTCCCCCACGATGCCCACAGGCGTCGACGTTGCCCACCTGTGCCAGCACGGAGGGCTCTGTGTGGATGCAAACAACACACACCACTGCCGCTGCCAGGCTGGCTACACAGGCAGCTACTGTGAGGAGGAGGTGGACGAGTGCTCACCCAACCCCTGCCAGAACGGCGCCACCTGCACCGACTACCTGGGTGGCTACTCCTGCAAGGTGCGGGCCGCCCCGGGGGGAACCCTCAGGCAGGCGCAGAGAGCTGGTACAGTGGGCACTCCGAACCCACAGATCTGTGCGTCCCATTAACGAATCAGCAGAGCAATCAGCAGAGACTTCCTTTAAGGGGAAGAAAACGCTGAGCAAGCAGGATGCAGCCTCCCTTCCCTGGGTTGGGCGGGGCTGCCCTCCGACCCTGGGCTGTGCTTTCGGCTTGGCTCCCATGAGACAGTGACTCGGTTTTGTTCTGGGTCCGCCTGGCAGGGGTCTTCCCACAGAGCTACAAGGTGGGAGGGGCTGGGGCCTGGCTGGGCTCGGGGAGGCCTTGTGCCCCCAGGATGGGAGGAGGGCATTGCCGCTGCCCCGGCTGAGCTGTGCCCTGCCCCTGCTTTGCCCCTGCTCAGTGTGTGGCCGGCTACCATGGAGCCAACTGCTCTGAGGAGATCAACGAGTGCCTGTCCCACCCCTGCCAGAACGGGGGCACCTGCATTGACCTCACCAACACCTACAAGTGCTCCTGCCCGCGGGGCACCCAGGGTAAGCCATCCTAGAGGGCCGGTGGCCAGAACAGGTGGGCCAGGGCAGGGTGAAGGTGTGGCCGGTGCCAGCCTCGAACGGCCATTGTCCCCCCTCCCCAAGGCGTGCACTGTGAGATCAACGTGGATGACTGTAATCCTCTGCTCGACCCCACTTCCCGGAGCCCAAAGTGCTTCAACAATGGCACCTGCGTGGACCAGGTGGGCGGCTACACCTGCACGTGCCCGCCAGGTTTCGTGGGTGAGCGATGCGAGGGTGACGTCAACGAGTGCCTGTCCAACCCCTGTGACGCGCGTGGCACCCAGAACTGCGTGCAGCGCGTCAATGACTTCCACTGCGAGTGTCGAGCCGGCCACACTGGTGGGTGCGAGGCTGGGGGAGGCCGGGCCGGGGCACGGTGCCGGCTGGGGGAGGGGGGAAGGGTAGTGCCTCATCGCCAGCTTTCTCCCAGGGCGCAGATGCGAGTCGGTCATCAATGGCTGCAAGGGCAAGCCATGCAAGAACGGGGGCACCTGCGCCGTGGCCGCCAACATTGCCCGTGGATTCATCTGCAGGTGTCCAGCGGTAGGTGTCCTGCGGCAGGTGGAGTAGCCAGGAGTCTCCAGGGTGCCCCGGCCCTGGCTGGGTCTGAGGGCAGCAGGACCGCCCGGGGCCTGCTCCCTGTGTGCCTTCACCCATACAGCTCAGCCCAGGAGGAAGCCAGCGTTTGGGCCCTGAGTCTCCTCCTCCTTACGCCCCTGCTCGTGTTTAAATTTGTCTCTCTTGTGCCAGTGAGACCCAGGGCTTCACGCCTGCTACATAAGTGCTGTACCACCTCTGCCCCTGGTTAAGAACACACCTTTATAGTGCTTTTTCAGTTTAAAAAATGGTAGCGTTTGTTCTAATGATGTACGGAGTGGTTACAGTTAGGGATGTCAGGTAAAGAGTACATTTCTTTCTGGGCAGTTCCATTTCTTCCTTTGCTCTCTCCCAGTTTTTCCCTCCCATCCCTACCTGCCAGTTGTATAGTTCATGTTCAACACCATTTCTTTTTTTTTGGGGGGGGGGTGGTCAGTTGTAGTACTTGACCTCAGGGCCTGGGCACTGTCCTTGAGCTTTTTGTTGTTGTTGTTGTTCAAGGCTAGTGCTCTACCACTTTGAGCCACAGCTCCACTTGTAGTTTTTAGATGATTAATTAGAGATGAGAGTCTCATGGCTTTCTTGCTTTCCTGCTTCGGTTGGCTTCGAACAGTGACCTCAGATCTTAGCCTCCTCAGTAGCTAGGATCACAGGCCTGAGTCACAGCCTGGCTCATTTTTAGAATGCTAACTCATTTTAGAGTTTTAGCTGCCGAGTTGGGTGGCCGGTGTAGGAAGAGGTCCTTGTGCCTCATCTCTGCTGCTCCTCTCCAGCACCTTCCCTCTTTCCCTCTCCCCTGTTTTGGGGGGGTTTCTATTGTTAGCCTCTTAAAGGGCCTGGAGGTCACAGTGAAAGCCAGTACTGACAGTGTTGCTAGCTTGTGCTCACTCCAGCCAGAAGGTAACGTCGGGTTTGCATTAGGTGTGGAGACATGCACGCGCACCCCCACCACCTCTGGAGGGTCACTTGTCCATCCTCCCCTCCCTCTCCAAAACCCCTGGCAACCTTCACATGTTTTCAGAGGCCTTGCAGCTGGGGACAGGCCACAGAATCCTCTCCCGGCCTGCACTGGGGCGGCTGTGTCTGACCCCCTGCCGTCCTTCTCCTCCGGCAGGGCTTCGAGGGTGCCACCTGTGAGAACGATGCCCGCTCGTGCGGGAGTCTGCGCTGTCTGAATGGCGGCACGTGCATCTCCGGGCCGCGCAGCCCCACCTGCCTGTGCCTGGACCCCTTCACGGGCCCCGAGTGCCAGTTCCCGGCCAGCAGCCCCTGCGTGGGCGGCAACCCCTGCTACAACCAGGGCAGCTGCGAGCCCACATCCGAGAGCCCCTTCTACCGCTGCCTGTGCCCCGCCAAGTTCAACGGGCTCCTGTGCCACATCCTGGACTACAGCTTCACGGGCGGCGTGGGGCGCGACATTCCGCCCCCGCAGATCGAGGAGGCGTGTGCGCTGTCCCAGTGCCAGGAGGACGCGGGCAACAAGGTGTGTAACCCGCAGTGCAACAACCACGCGTGCGGCTGGGACGGCGGCGACTGCTCCCTGAACTTCAACGACCCGTGGAAGAACTGCACGCAGGCCCTGCAGTGCTGGAAGTACTTCAGCAACGGCCGCTGCGACCCCCAGTGCAACACGGCTGGCTGCCTCTTCGACGGCTTTGACTGCCAGCACGCCGAGGGCCAGTGCAAGTAAGCTTCGCGGGGGCCGCGGCCGCGCGGGGCTCGGGTCTGGCACAAGGGGGACCAGGCCCGGGGGGCAGAGGAGAGGTGGCGGCAGGCCGAGCTGGACGGCGGCTCGAGCGTGCCCTGCCCCCCGCAGCCCACTGTACGACCAGTACTGCAAGGACCACTTCAGCGACGGCCACTGCGACCAGGGCTGCAACAGTGCTGAGTGCGAGTGGGACGGGCTGGACTGCGCGGAGCACGTGCCCGAGCGGCTGGCGGCGGGCACGCTGGTGGTGGTGGTGCTGCTGCCGCCCGAGCAGCTGCGCAACAACTCCTTCCACTTCCTGCGGGAGCTCAGCCACGTGCTGCACACCAACGTGGTCTTCAAGCGCGACGCGCAGGGCCAGCAGATGATCTTCCCTTACTATGGCCACGAGGAGGAGCTGCGGAAGCACCCCATCAAGCGGGCCGCGGTGGGCTGGGCCCCGCCCGGCAGCCTGCTCAGCCAGACCCCAGCCTCGCTGCTCCCCAGCACCGGCGGCAATGGGGGGCGCCAGCGCAGGGAGCTGGACCCCATGGACATCCGCGGGTGAGTGAGCTCTGCCTCTGCGGGCCATTCCACAGCTCCCCCCGCAATCACCAGACAGCCCTGCGCTACCCTCAGCTGCCCTTGGGCCGAGTGGTGTGCCTGATTTTCTAGCAGAGATGGATGCCCCGGCCCGGCCTGGGATTTCAGGTCTGGCCCAGTCGGAACAGGGGCAGCCTTCCCAGACAGTGTCCTTCCCACAGATAGGCACTCCCCAGTGCCCAACAGGCTGTGTCCTTTGCCTAGTAGATCGGTTTGAGATTCTGTATACAAGGCCTTGGGGACGGAGCAATTGAAGCTTCTGGAGGCTTCTACGAGGCTGAGTCCACCATCCACAAGAGTGTGCTCAGTTGTTGTGGCTACCATGTCCAGGGTAGAGAGGGGGAGCAGCTGGGGCCCGGGGAGGGGTCCCGCTGCTGGGTCTCCTAGGCCCCCACCTGGTCTTCCTTGAGCTGGAGTAGCTGGGCCACTGGGCCGGGTGGTGGCAGCTCAGTGTCTCGACCCCAGAGGCTCCCTGCTGTGGTTTGGTTGGCCACAACGGGCAGAAGCGTGAGCCACATTAGAATTCTGTGCACAAGCCGGGCGCTGGTGCCTCGCGCTTGTAATCATACCATAGCTACTCAGGAGGCTGAGATCTGAGGATCACAGTCTAAGACAGCCTGAAAGTCCATGAGACTCCTATCTGCAATTAACCAAAAGACTGGGAGTGGAAATGTGGCTCAAGTGGCAGGAAAAACCCAAGTGAGAGCCGGAAGCGTCAAGTTCAAGCTCTAGGACTGGCACAAAACAACACTGTGCATGGAAGCCAGGTCCCGAGGGTGGGCAGCCTGGCTGCTCTCGGGGCCGGGGTTCTGAGCCTGCTGCCTGCGCCCCTTCACCTTGGACGCATGCAGAGGGAGCCCTACTCTGCATCCCTGCACTTCTAGGGCCCAAGCACACTCTCTGTCTTCCTCAGGAAGCCAGAAGGGCAGCAGGGCAGGGGCTGGGAGAGCGTGCTCAAGGAGTCTGGCCATGTTGGGCGTGGGGAGGGCTTAGCGGGGGCACTTAGGATAATGGCATAGGGAGCCAGAGTTGGTCCCGGGCCACGTGCCTGGGCTCTGCGGGTGCTCGGAGGAGGGTCTGGTCCCAGCTCCAGTGGTCTATCCCCAGGTCCATCGTCTACCTGGAGATCGACAATCGGCAGTGCGTGCAGTCATCCACTCAGTGCTTCCAAAGCGCCACCGACGTGGCTGCATTCCTGGGGGCGCTGGCCTCTCTGGGCAGCCTCAACATTCCCTACAAGATCGAGGCCGTGCAGAGTGAGTGATCCCCGCCGCTCTGTCTCGGGGACTGGTTCCTGTGTGAAGGGAGGCGTTTGGCCTGTTGGAATTACCCCCAACCCCACCCCACCCCCACGCTTGCTCATGGTGCAGCCGCCACCACCATTGTAGGCCTTGCCCTCCAGGGTTCACGAAGTGCTTCTGGAATTTTCTAGATGGCACGCCCTCCCTGCCAACAGTGGCAGCTGTCGGTGGAGATACCCTGGGGATGAGCACGCCCACCAGAAAGTGGGAGACTCCTTTCTCTCCCTGGCCCTTCCCCCTGATTTTTCTTTGTTGGGTATTATTTCAAAATCATTGCAGCTTTTTTTGAAAGAGAGAGAGAAGAATTGATCGGTGTCATGTGAAGTGTTGAAGTTTGTATCTTGAAAATCCCCTTAAATCCTTTGTCTTAACAGCTCGATGCTAGAGCAGCGATTCGAAGTTAGCTAATCCTTCTCCCCGAAAGGGGAGAAGTGAAAGCCGTCTCCAGACGGAGTCGGCTGGTGCAGGAGAGAATTTAGCGATAGTTTGCAATTCTGATTAATCGCGTAGAAAATGACCTTATTTTGGGGGGCGGGATGAGGAGAGCGGGTGAGGAGGCGCCGGCCGCACAGCCAGCCCACCGTCCCCGGCTGCCGGCCCGCCACACTGCTGCGTCTGACTCCGGGCGCCCTGTCTGCAGGTGAGACCGTAGAGCCCCCGCCGCCCTCACAGCTGCATCTCATGTACGTGGCCGTCGCCGCCTTTGTGCTGCTGTGCTTCGTGGGCTGCGGGGTGCTGCTGTCCCGCAAGCGGCGGCGGCAGCATGGCCAGCTCTGGTTCCCCGAGGGATTCAAGGTGTCCGAGGCCAGCAAGAAGAAGCGGCGTGAGCCCCTGGGCGAGGACTCCGTGGGTCTCAAGTAAGGGGCAGCTGTTCCCGGCCGGGGGGGTGGGGAGGAGCGGGACAGCTACCCGGGAGGCTTGCCGGCCCCATTCCCACCCTGAGCCGCAGCTGCAGGGCATCTCCTGGGAAGTGAATTCTCACTTCTGCTCATTCTCGCCTCCGACCCCCCACCAGGCCCCTGAAGCATGCCTCGGATGGCGCCCTCATGGATGACAACCAGAACGAGTGGGGGGACGAGGACCTGGAGACCAAGAAGTTCCGGGTGAGTCCCGCAGGCTCTAGGCTTCCGGGGGAGGCATGCCGGGCCGGGGTTTCTCGGTGAAGGGGCTCTCTGTTCATCCCCTGCAAACTTAGTTCGAAGGGCCCGTGGTTCTCCCTGACCTGGATGACCAGACAGACCACCGGCAGTGGACCCAGCAACACCTGGATGCGGCTGACCTGCGCACGTCCGCCACGGCCCCCACGCCCCCCCAGGGCGAGGTGGATGCTGACTGCATGGACGTCAATGTCCGAGGGCCAGGTAAGGCCACGGCGAGGCTTCCTCAGACCCAGAGAGGCTGGCGGGGGGCGGGATGGGGGGCCGGGGGGGGCGGGGGGGAGAGGCTGAGTCACTCGGGCTGACCCTGCAGATGCCTCTGCCCCGTAAGTTCACCCCTTTCCCTGACATCTGCTTTGTGAAACATGTAAGGCAGGCTGGTTTTCTAAGTGCAAACCTCCTGTCTTTTTCTTGGGTGGGTTTTTGATGCACGATCTCGGGAAGGTCAGGGAGAAAAGCTGTAGGAGTCACCATCACTCACTGGCATGTTGGCAGCTAGACTTGGGCACCACCCTCAAGAGGCTCAGGGTAGTGTCAGCAGCCCTTGGTGCATGGCTGTGTCCGTACAGCCGCATGTCCACACGGCTGCCCCCTTGAAATCGGGCTCACTGCCTGGCACCCAGAGCTGTGGATGAGAGCTGACCCTCCCAGTCTGAACCACGACCCCCCCCCTGCCCTCTCCCCAGATGGCTTCACCCCGCTCATGATCGCCTCCTGCAGCGGAGGGGGCTTGGAGACAGGCAACAGCGAGGAGGAGGAGGACGCACCGGCTGTCATCTCTGACTTCATCTATCAGGGCGCCAGCCTGCACAACCAGACAGACCGCACGGGTGAGACCGCCTTGCACCTGGCTGCCCGCTACTCGCGCTCCGATGCTGCCAAGCGCCTGCTGGAGGCCAGTGCGGATGCCAACATCCAGGACAACATGGGGCGTACCCCACTGCACGCAGCCGTTTCCGCAGATGCACAGGGCGTCTTCCAGGTAGGTAGCTCTGCCCGCGTGTCATCCTGGAGACCACCAGTGTGATTAGAGGCGGTGACTCTGCTAATACCGTGGCCTTGGGTGCCTCGTTGCGAGTGGACCTTGGCACGGAACACAGGTATCCACACTTTGGATCTTTGCATGCTGAAGGACACACTCCGGGAGGGCATCTAGCCCCTCCTGTTGGAATCTGAGGAAGCTAGAGGTGGTTCAGCAGGAGATCTATGGGTCCCACAGGGTAAGATAGAGCCTCCATACCCCCACCCAACACAGGGTCCCGTCACGAGGGCCACGGGCCCTCTCTGAGGTCACGGAACCAGTGCTGGTGCCTCGGTAGCCTTCCCGTTAGCCGCGGCTGCAGGCATAGCCATGGCAGTGAGAAGAGGGCTGGAGAGGCTCCACTGGCACCTGTGAGCCTGGGCTCGGGCCTTGCTGGGGAGCCTGGGGCCAGCCAGGGTGGATTTGGGGCTTTGGATTCTGGTCTCTAGGGAACATTGCTAGTGGTGGCTCCTCCTGCCTGGCCAGCAGGCTCAGAGGGGCCCCAAACCAGGTGTCATCACAGAGCTTGCCCTTAACTAGAGTGCTACGTCTTTCCTCTGAAGAAATAGAAAGTGAAATTAGCCACGAGAGGAAAATGCACGTGAGCCCCAGGGGCAGGTCCTGCCCACACTTAGGTGCCCTGCTTTGTTCATGGGAGCTCTGCAGGAACCCGGGCAGGGCTACGGGTCACTCTGTCAACCAAGGTGACCACTTTCCGTTCTGAGTATGGAAAAGCAAAAGCTGTGCGTTGGGGTCTACAACGTGGCCACACCGCAAATGCTGGCAGGATCTTGACAGCCAGCGCGGTGGCCATAGCTCCCAGGACTGTTAGACAAGGCCGCACGTGGTCCGATAGGCCTGTGCTGTCCCAGGAAGCCTTCACCTGCCCTGCACATGGATCACGGTTTGCTGGTGGTGTCCATGCTGCTGAGGACATTCGGACCCCAGGGGTCGGCGGGGAGAGGCAGGCAGGATGTGTAGTCAGGCCCCAGGCCAGCGGTAGCTGGAGGCATCGGGCTCATGTTTGCAATACCTCGCCTGAATCTTGCCCTTCACCACCTCCCAGATCCTGATCCGGAACCGAGCCACAGACCTGGACGCACGCATGCATGACGGCACAACGCCGCTGATCCTGGCTGCTCGTCTGGCTGTGGAGGGGATGCTGGAGGACCTCATCAACTCGCACGCAGACGTCAATGCCGTGGACGACCTGGGTAGGCTGGGGCCGCAGCCCGCTGCTGGGAGACTTGTGGCTGCGGTCCAGTCTGTCTCTGACTCACTTCCTGTCTGCCTCCCTCCAGGCAAGTCAGCCCTGCACTGGGCAGCTGCTGTGAACAATGTGGACGCTGCAGTGGTGCTCCTGAAGAACGGGGCCAACAAGGACATGCAGAACAACAAGGTGAGCGAGTGCGGCGGCCAGGGGGTGCCTCGCCTCGGGCGCAGCGGCCAGGGGGCGCCTCGCCTCGGGCTCCCTCATGGCCATTAGCAGGGCATCCTGGGCAGGGCTGGCCCCTCCCGGGGGCAGGCAGGGCTGGGAACTGGGGTCACTACAGCGGGGACCTGTTGTGCACTGGCCCAGGCAACGGGGTAGCCGCTGCGTCCTCTGCCACTGTTACCTGATTTTGCCTTCCGTCAGCCCTTGTCCTGGGGAAGATGGTAGCCCAGGTGTTGAAGGTTCAACCAGAAGCCTGGGGTGGGGGTGGCTCTGTGCCTCTTATGAGGGTCTTTCCTGGTGATTCCGCCTCCTGGCCTGGCCCTACCCCCTGTCTTGGCCATGCCTCCTGCTCAGATCTCTCCTCCTGGTCTGTTTCCTTCCTTCTGAGCACTAAGGCTGAGCCTGGCTGGGTCCTTGCTGACTCCCCTCCTGTGGTAGATCTCCCGTGAGCATTCAGGCCCCCAGGCCAAGTGGAGTGGGGATGCCCACCTCCCTCACCCCACAGTGCAGGCCGCCAGGGCTCATTTCAAGCCAGGCGGGGGAGTGGGCAGGTGTCAGCCCTCAGGAGGCACCGTTGGGTTTGGGCTCTCGCCAGTCCACGGTGGGGCAGGTGGCCTGATCACTTCCAGCCTGGGGATGGCCTGCTGGGGCCGTGGCCTGGGAGGCTCCTGGTGGACATGTGTGGCACTGGGCACAACAGGGAAGGAGCCACTGGTGCCCTCTGGATTGGAGGCGCCTTCCCCTAGGCCACAGTGTGTTATGTCTGTGTGGTTTGGGGAGGAGAGTTAAGGTTCGTTAGATTTTCAGTGGTGTCTGTGAACTCACACGCTTTCCTGGGTGGATTGTCAGGTAATGTGTCCAAAGCATTTTGGAGGCTTATTTGTTTGTTTTTGGTGCTGGTACTGGAGCTTGAATTCAGGACCAAGACACTGTTCATCCACCTTTTCTCTTAAGGCTGGCACTCTACCACTTGAGCCACAGGTCCTCTTCTGGCTTTTTGGTGCTTAGTGGGAGATAAGAGTCTCACAGACTTTCTTGCCAGGGTTGGCTTCAAACTGTGATCCTCCATCTCCCTCTCCCGAGCAGTTAGGATTACAGGGGTGAGCCATTGGTGTCAGGCTCCAACAGTGCTTTTAAAAAGACAGACTCGGTAGTGCAGGATGCTGGGATGGAGTCTGTGCGGGCTTCTTGTCTTGCTGTGGGAGGAGAGAGTGGGACCGCCCCTGACCTGCCCCTTGCCTTTGTCCCCCAGGAAGAGACACCCCTGTTCCTGGCTGCCAGGGAGGGCAGTCACGAGACTGCCAAGGTGCTGCTGGACCACTTTGCCAACCGGGACATCACAGACCACATGGACAGACTGCCGCGCGACATCGCCCAGGAGCGCATGCACCACGACATCGTGAGGCTGCTGGATGAGTACAACCTGGTGCGCAGCCCCCAGCTGCACGGCTCCGCCCTGGGCGGCACGCCCACCCTGTCACCCACGCTCTGCTCGCCTAATGGCTACCTGGGCAACCTCAAGCCCACCACACAGGGCAAGAAGGCCCGCAAGCCCAGCACCAAAGGCCTGGCCTGCGGCGCCAAAGAGCCCAAAGACCTCAAGGCACGGAGGAAGAAGTCCCAGGATGGCAAGGGCTGCCTGCTGGACAGCTCCAGCATGCTGTCCCCCGTGGGCTCCCTGGAGTCCCCCCACGGCTACCTGTCGGACGTGGCCTCGCCCCCTCTCCTGCCCTCCCCGTTCCAGCAGTCTCCATCCATGCCTCTCAACCACCTGCCTGGCATGCCTGATGTCCACATGGCCATCAGCCACCTGAATGTGGCCACCAAGCCAGAGGTGGCAGCCCTGAGCGGGGGCGGCCCGCTGGCCTTTGAGCCCGGCCCCCCACGCCTCTCCCACCTCCCTGTGGCCTCCACCCCCAGCACGGTCCTGGGCGCCAGTGGTGGGGCGGCTGTGAATTTCACCGTGGGCACCAGCACGAGCTTGAATGGGCAGTGTGAGTGGCTGAGCCGGCTGCAGAATGGCATGGTGCCAAACCAGTACAACCCACTGCGAGCGGGCGTGGTGCCAGGCGCCCTGGGCACCCAGGCGCCCGCCCTGCAGCACGGCATGCTGGGGTCCCTGCATGGCGGCCTGTCTGCTAACACGCTGTCCCAGATCATGGGTTACCAGGGCCTGCCCAACACGCGGCTGGCCGCCCAGCCCCACCTGGTACAGACCCAGCCGGTGCCACAGCCAAACCTGCCCCCACCAAACATCCCACAGCCCCAGAACCTGCAGCCACCAACACAGCCACACCTTGGCTCTGCCACCAATGGGCCCCTGGGCCGGAGCTTCCTGAGTGGGGAGTCAAGCCAGGTGGACGTGCAGCCACTGGGCCCCAGCAGCCTGCCGGTGCACACCGTCCTGCCCCAGGAGCCCCAGGCCCTGTCCACTTCACTGCCATCCTCTCTGGTGCCGCCTATGACTACTGCCCAGTTCCTGACCCCGCCCTCCCAGCACAGCTACTCCTCCTCCCCCGCGGACAACACCCCCAGCCATCAGCTGCAGGTGCCAGAGCACCCCTTCCTCACGCCCTCCCCTGAGTCTCCAGACCAGTGGTCCAGCTCCTCCCCACATTCCAACATCTCTGATTGGTCCGAGGGCATCTCCAGTCCGCCCACCAGTATGCAATCTCAGATCGCCCACATTCCAGAAGCGTTCAAGTAAACCACACCAGTGGGACCCCAGCTTCCGTTCCCAAGCCCTGCTGGGCGGGCGTTTCCAGCACTCCAGGATGCCCCGGCCACCAAAGGAGCCTTTTTTTAAAGAAAAGAAAAAGAAAAAAACTATGTTTTTTATACAGAATAAGAGAACAAGGATTTCGACTTTTTTTTAGTATTTATTTATGTACTTCTTATTTTACACAGAAACACTGCCTTTTTATTTATATGTACTGTTTTCTATGGCGCCAGGTAAAACCTTTTATCTGTTCCAAGGAAATAAACTAGTTCTCAGTCAGAGTCATTTTCCTAGTTAGGCTGAAGAAGATCCTTATGTGTTTGTAAAATATGAACAAAGATTCATGATTTATAAATGCCATTTATTTATTGATGCCTTCTTTTCGAAATCCAAAACAAATGGTGATGGAGGAGGAAAGCTGGAACCTGAGCGGCGCCAGTGCGGCCCTCCCGCGGCCACCCATCCCCGGCGTCATCTGTTTTTACCAGAGCGCTCGCTAGAAGCAAAGCTGCCCACGTGGGCTTGTGTTCATTTGTCTAAAACAGGAAATACAAGTTAAATGCAGTGGTCTGTACTTGGCGTTTCTAAACCGTGCTTTAAGGATTCTTGGCATGTAGCAAGAGTACGTTCTGTGGCACCAATCATGAATCTTTGGGGTTCAGTGTTACTTAGTGGTCATAGGTATTGAGAGTTTTCCCTACAGCCTCTTCTAGTCCCCACTGCCGCGTTCCTGACCGTGAAGCCTCCAGGACTGGTGCGCATGCAGGTTCTGCTATGGGCTGTGAGGGGGAATCCTGCCCTCTTCTGGGAAAGGACACTGCCTGGGCCGGCCCCTCAGGGTCCAGCACCACAACTTCAGCAGCATTTGTTCAAGTCCAGCAGAGGACAGACTGGTGCCCTGGGCCCGGGCCCTGGCAGCTGAAGAGTGCCTGTGTGTAGCTGATCTGGCAGAGAAACCTGTGTTGAGATCGGGGATGGGGGAGTGAGGGCCACATCCTCGGGTCCTGTCGCTGTGCGTGGGGACGCATTGTGTCCAGCTGTGCGGGGGCTGGAGGGAGGTGTGGAGCCTGCTGCGGTGCACCCTCCTGGCTCAGGGGTGCTGGCCCAGCCTCACGCAAGGCTGTTGCAGCATCGAGTATAAGCCTGTGGCAGAGTAAATGTCTGTAAATACATTTTAAAAGGTGGATTTTGTTTAAAAAATCAAACGAACAAGTCTTTTCTGTGTCAAGCTGATGAGGTTTGTCAGAATGTGGCTCAGCTCAGTGTAAGCCAGGCCTCGTGACCTGCAGCTGCCAGTAGCTCCTGAGAGCACAGCCCGGGGTCGGCCTTGCCCTGGCTCTCCAAGGCCTCCAAATCCCTGGGGGGGGGCGCTTGGGGGCCGTGCCCACCTCCCAGAGTCTTGGGGAGCAGTGTGGTGCCATCCCTGCAGGCCATGACCAGACACATCCTAAGATATTGATTCTTACTGTTTATAAAATAGAGTAGTTTACAGAAAAAAGAAAACAAAAATACCCCAAGTTATCTACATGCAAAACTGTAGGTAATGGAAATGATGTATTTTTTTCATCTTTTTTGTTAACTAATTTGCAATAAAAAATGATGCTGATGATCCGGATTTTGCTAACACCCCCCCCGCCCCCCTCCCGTGTCACTTGGCTCCCTCAGCAGGATGGTCTCGTCCAACACAGCAGGAGTGCAACAAAGTGGGGGCCATGCCATTTCCAACGTCCCACAGGGGTCTGCAGCCCACCCTCACCACGGGCGGGGGGGGGGTGCGCGCCGGAGGCTGCAACCTGGGGAGAGAGCTTTCCATTTGGAGGGAACCCAGCAGGAGCCTCCCGTCCCCCCCCCCCCCGTGGCTCCTGTCCTTCCCTCTGAGGGGAGGGGTCACCTTGCCCACCCTAGCCACAGCCTAGGCAGGCTGCAGCGGTCCGGAAGGCAGAGGGAGGCGCCCTGGACAGTCGTGAACACTGAGCCCCAGCGGGAGGGCAAAGGGAGCTACAGAGCATGGCAACGTGGGGCTGGGCATGGTGAGTCGAGAGGGTTGGAGGAACCCTATGAACAGAAACGGCCCAGTGCAGATGTAGGTCCTTCCTCTCCTCCCTCCCCCCCTCGAAACTGACCCTCACACTAGCCTCAAACCAAAGTGACAAGAGGAGGCCCAGACTTGGCTCTCTGAGCACAAGTGTGAGCTGTGGGCCTGGGATTTCTCTGTTGTGTTTGGGTGTGGCCCCTTTTCCCCTGGCCCTGTCAAGCTCAGGGTCAGTGGTCTGGTCTCATTTTCAGAGCTGTGGACTCAGCCTGAATTCTGCCCAAAGAACACCAGCACACAAGTCATTCCAAGGTGGAAATGGCGATTGAGACAGGGCCGCAAGTCTGGAAAACCAGCATGTTCACAGTGCTGCACGGACGGCAGGCTGATGCCCAGCAGCTGGTGGGTGGCTGCATCCATCGTGCATGGTCCGCCCTTGCTGTGAGGGGCACTTTGAGGGTCACCATGACCATCCGGCGTCCACTGGAGCATGACTGGACACGAGGAGCGTTTGAGTCCATGGAAGAGCAAAGCAGAGGGTCTTTGCTCTTCTGCATGGAGGGGCTCGTCCAATTAGCTAAAGGTCTGAGTAGAACAAAAGCCCAGTGAAGGGGAGTCACCCGACCTGTGAGGTCTCCGTGCCTCTTTGACCTCCTGCCCGATGGCCTTTGGACAAGAACTTCCTTTAACCCACTGGCTTTCCTGGGTCCCCTAGCGGGACACCGTATCTCACCCACACCATGTGCATCCGCTCCCCACAATGTCTGAGGTCTGAGAACGGGTGAACCCGAGGTTTCTCTCTTGTGTATACTCCATTGGCTCTGTTTCCACAGAACCCTGACTGACATACACGCAATGGAATATTCAGCCATAAAAAGCAAGTTTGTGGGCTGGGAAGGTGGCTCAGTGGTAGAGCACTTGCCTTGCAAGCATGAGGCCCTGGGTTCGATTCCTCAGCACCACATAAGCAGAAAAAAAAAGCCAGAAGTGGTGCTGTGGCTCAAGTGGTAGAGTGCTAGCCTTTGAGCTAAAGAGCTGAGGGACAGCGCCCAGGCCCAGAGTTCAGGCCCACAACCGGACCAAAAAAAAAAAAAAAAAAGCAAGTTTGCTTTGACACCTGCTACCATGTGGATGATTGGAGGGCCTCAGGCCAGTCCCCAAAGGACTCCATTCATAGGAAAGGACCTCAATAATTGCATCGGTAGACCAAACACAGACTGACGGTCCTGGGGAGGGGCGGGAGGAGGTTGAGGACTGGAGGGCTGTGGAGGTTCCAGCCCTGGGAAACTGGCAGTGCCCGCCTGGTTCTATGCAGGCCCCTAAGCTGTACATGCTAAAAAGGTTAATCTGCTGGACTTTGAGCCACACCATAACATCTTCTGAAAAGGGAAGGGACTAGCAAGGGGCCGACTCCATCCCCACGATGCAAGGACAGGTGTTGGCGGACCCTCAGCTGGCTTCCTTTTAGAGACAGTCTCAGTGTATAACCCAGGCTGGACTCACAACCATGACGCTCCCGCCTCAGCCTCCTGGGTGCCGAGCTGGCTCCAGCATGCTTCCCAGGAAGCCGTGGCGCCCCTGGCATCTGGGAGGTGCTCAGGCAGGAGAGCGGGGTAGACTCTGAGCCTAGGCCTCCCCATGTTTAAACCAGCCCTGCTCAGCATCCAACTAAAAGTGGATTCAGGCACATGGAGATGAGCTCCTTGTAGAAGCCAGCCCCTGGCCTCAGCCTGACCTCAGCACGGCCCCTGCCCTCCACATACTGCCCACAGCCCACCTCTGGCCTTGCCTGAGCACTGCCCGTGATGCCCCGGTGCCCAACAGAGTCACGGGAAGTGGCATGGCTGTCCCCAAGGGACCCGAGACCAGGAGGCCCACTCCATCCACACAGCCCGGATGCAGGGCGTCCATCCCGGCCAGCCTCAACCTCCGGCTTGTACTTACCTGTTCTGCCAGGCTCCACCAAGGAGCTGCCCTGCCCAGCACTACGTGGACACCCCTGAGGGACACAGCCCTTCTCTCAAGCTCAGACAAGACACCCTGCTCCAGAGTCTGTGTTGGGCTGAATTCTTATGTTGAAGTCCCCAAGCCCCAGGACCTTAGAATGGGGCTGTACTTGGGGACAGGGTGTGTGTGAATTTCCCCAGGAGGGCTGAAGAGTTGAATAATTCCAAACTGTGCTGACACCCACAGCCCAAAGAATGACTTATACAAGTCAGTGGAGGTTACTCAAAGAGCAGTGGACAACTACAAGGGACTGTATTTACCTAGCCCGGGCCTGGTCCATATCTCCTATAGACCTGTCCAGTCTCCTAGAACACACACACACACACACACACACACACACACACACACACACACACACTCCCATGAGTCTTCGGAGTTTATAGCAGTGTCTGGACGACAGCGACACCTCGTGTCAGAACAGAAGTGACTACAACTCAAATGACCTTGACAAAGTTGCACATTTTGTGAGCTCCTTCCCCCTCATGGGGGTGGGGATTGCGGGCGTGGGCAGACGCTGTCGTCCCAGGGAAAGAAGGGCTTGGGTGCTGCAGTCTGGCACTAAATGGTGCAAGATGGAGTCACTCTGGCTAGGAGACGGAGGCCAGTCATGAGGCGCAGGGCCTTTACGGAGGCCATTAAGACACGGATCTAGTGAGTCCTTATAAGGAGAGGACAGGACGCAGCCAGCACAGTGAGGGAGGGCCACGGGTAAAAGCACCTGCAGGTGGAAATAAGAGCTCTTGGGAGGAACCAGCCCTAGTACCTTGGTACTAGGAACCAGTACCTAGTACATTCCTTGATCGCAGGACTCTAGCCTCCAGAACCGCAGAATAAAATTTTTGTCGGTCGTGGGGCCTGAACTCTGGGCCTGGGCACTGTCTGTCAGCTCTTCAGTTCAAGGCTAGAGCTCTACCACTTGAGCCAGAGCCACTTCCAGCGTTTTCTGCTTATGTGGCACTGAGGAATCGAACCCAGGGCCTCATGCATGCAAGGCAAGCGGCTACCACTGAGCCACGCTGTCACCCTGTGTGTGTATGTATGTGTGTGTGTGTGCACGCGCACTGCACTGCTCTGTTACAGCAGCCCCAAACGATGATGAATGCAAGGCCCAGGCCACCTCTCAGATGCCGAATGCACCTCCAGGAACATAGCTCCAGAAGCCCAGGGCACTGGCCAGCAGGGGTATCACTTCCGAAGATCTGGAATCTTGCACTTTTCAACACTCAAGGCATGTAAGTCAACCCCAGGGCTGCCCCATTCCCTGCCAGCCCTCCTCGCTCCATGACAGCCTGTGCGGTTCGGGCTAGAGTCTCGTCCCCTCCAAGAGGAAGGACTTCCCAGGGCAGCCCTGGCCAGCACGGTGCAGCTGAAGCCGCATGGCTGTCTTCCTCCAGTCGCCACTTTAAAAAGGTAAAGAGAAATCAGTAGAAGCCGAGTATGGTGGCTAATGCCTGTGATCCCTGCTACATAGGAGACAATAAATAAAAGGATCACAGCCCATGCCATGGCACCCCACATCAAAACAAGAGACCCTTCCTAAAAAAAAGGTTGGGGTGGTAGCTCAAGTAGTACAGGACTCACCTGACAAGCTCCAGCTGTGACTTTTAACTGCCAAGAGAGGGGCAGGGAGAGAACTGGCAACATCTCAGTTCATCCAATTGATCCAAAATATTATCTTTCAACAAGCGATCAATATAAATAGACCAAGAGGGATTTTACATCCTCAATCTCTTTTCTGGCTGTGTCTGAAATGTATGTAGCTTGTGTTTTACACAGCCGCACACGTGAGGATGGACTGGTCACATTTTAGCTACTCAGACATGTACCTGGATTGTGACTACTGTCCTATTCGGTGCAGGTTTAGACCTCCCCAAATCAACATTGACCCCCGTCCCCACCTTGCCGGCTCCTCTCCCCGCACCTCTGTGACCACCTCCAGCGAAACAAACGCAGCCCCGGGGATTCACTCACTGCTGTAGCCAGCATGAAGCTAAGGGTGGCCCTGTGCCTCTCTGGCTGGGACAAAGAGGGACCCCACAGCATCAGGGGCCCAAACCCAACATAGGGGCGAGTCATCCCAACTTATTAGCCACGACGCTTTGAAGCCTTCACCTGCCCAAGGCCAACTAACACCTCTGTCCCATTGACACACCAGAGGCTCTGTGGCGGCTGCTTCTCCCGTGGGGCTCCTCAGGGACCAACGCAAGCCACTTCCTCCTAAGGCTCCTGCGGCGGCAGACAGTGCTACCGGCAGAGGCAGAGATGATGGTGGCCTGCGGCCCCAACAGAGGCTCCCAGCATTTTTGTGTAAAGGTATTTTCACACCGTACGTGAACAGCAGATTCCCGAGTAGCTGCAGGAAGCTGAGCTATGGTGGATATTTGAGAAGAGGGGTGTCCCAGTGGGTGGTCAGTGGGAAACCCTGAGCCAGAGAAAACAGGGCTTCTTTACTGAGGGACCCTTCCTAAGTGTGTGGGGTGCTGTATGTACCCTGGGTCTCTAGGTGGCGTGTTGCAGGGCCCTTGTTCACAAAGGACCCCCTCACCACAACACAAAGGACTCACGTCTTCCAGTCTGCGGTGTGGGCTCAGTGGGGCTGATTTGGGGAAGAGCTATTCTGGGTGCCAGGCTTGAAGGGCACAGTACCGCCCATGCTGCCGTGGAGCCTGCCTGCTGTGGTCTGGGGGCTCACCTACCTCCCCCCCCGCCACCACAGGTGTGGGCTGGCAGGGGCTCTGCTGGCCTCTGGCACTGTGTGGCTGAGGCCGCTGCTGTCATCATGGGCTTCCCATGTTCTGGGGGTCCCACCTGTGGGTTTTTGAGCCCAGAAACCCCACAGTGACACAGTCGCCATCCACAAGGCAAGGTGGAGACACGCAGGCCCGCAGGCGGAGGCCTGCAGCCTGTATTGCACGGGCAGACGTTAACAGTGTGGCAGGGGTACCCTCAGGTAGGCTGGCACTGTTCTCCACCACACCTTTACATTGCAGCTCCTTCCTGGGCCCCATCGCGTGTGATGTGCAATCAAGGGACCATGTGAATCTATAATCCTCTAAAACCTTGTGTGTTCCTACGTCATAGGCTATGTTGGGTTTACTGCTCAAAGTGTTCTCTGGCTAGGTGTAAACACACCCTCTGTTACAGCATTTGGTCCTGGCACAAAAAAATCCAAGTTCTAGGAAGCCTGTGGCCACCCAGGTGACCCCAAAGAGGCTGGTGGAGCTATTCTCTCCCAACTCCTTAGCTGAAGAGGAGAGGATGGAACAGGACCCTGAACTGGAGGCCGGCTGGACACCTGCTGGCCTGAATGGGCGCTATGGGCTAGTGCAGGGGGTAAGATGGCCTCTGTGCGTAAGAGTAACACCACCGGCCCTCAGAGAGGTGAGGGCCAGGCTGCTGAGCTCAGAGCATGAAACACATTTCCTGTTTTCCATGAAGCTCAAGCTCCTGCCTCTGGGGGAGACCTGAGGTGAGAGGTCACCCTTGGGGGCTGCAGTGAGTCTCCAGAATGAGCCCCTTACAGTGAGCCCCAGGCGTCCTGGATGCCAAGCCCTGGCGCTCCCTGCTGAGCCACTTGGAGGTGGCTCTTTGCCTCCCCCTGCTGCCAGGGCTCTGCCAGGGCTCTCTCAGCCAGCCGTGACCGTCCCGGATTTGACCGTCCCGGATTTGTAAGCATCCTGGAAAGTGTTACAGATGAGAAAACTGAGGTGTAAAGTGAGGGAGAATTTTTCCACATTTCACATCAGGGATCATCTCTGCTTGCAGGACCAAGAGGCCCTGGGGTCTGATCACCCAGCGCAGTTACCTCAAACAGGGAAATGTGCTCACAGAGAACGGAGAACAGGGCTCAGCAGGCCACTCTGCTGGGAATCCAGGCCACAATCAGCTTGGCCAGTGACATCCCTCAGATACCAGAACCCCTACCCCCTCTGAGGAGACCCAAGGCCCTTCCCTCCTCAGACCCTCAGGGTACCAAGTCCACACCTGCCACTTAAATCACACCTGTGCTGCACAATGGTTGCTCACTCCTGTAATCCTAGCTACTCAGGAGGCTGAGATCTGGAGGATAGCATTTCAAAACCAACGCAAGTAGAAAAGCCTATGAGACTCCATCTCCAAAACCACCAGCAAAAAGCAGGCCTGGAGGCATGGCTCAAGTGACAGAGCAGCAGCCTAGCAAGCTGTGTTAGGGCGAGGTCCCCAGTTCACACCCTGGTCCTGGACAACCATCACCACAAAAGCACACCTGTGCTGTGAGCTGCGTTCTCGCAGGTGGGCTATCTCAGGGATTGCACAGTTGGGTCCCAATCCAGAGGGGTCACAGCGGGGAGGGTGGGGTATATATACCATTTGCCCCAGCAGCTCCACCTTTACCTGGGTCACCTGAGATGCCTCTGGGATTGAGATTCTCTCACCTCGCCCGATGGCCTTCTGGAGACTGAGCTGCTTCCTGCTGTGAATCTCACCAAAGTCCCTTTTCTTCCACACATCCTGCCCAAGTCCTTCAGAGTCTGCAGAAGCTGACCTCTGCCAGCCTCTCTGCAGCCCAGACCACCCTTTCCCGTTTCCCCCGCCCTTCCTCCGGATGTTTCCCTGCTTCCCACACCCAGGGCTGTCCAGCGCACGGCCTGTTGCCCGGCTCCTCTGGCCTCTGCCCAGCCCCAGCGGTGCCCAGCACATGGTAGAGCTCAGCAAACAACTGCACCCCACGTTAGGGAGTAGGTCCCCCACTTTTCCAGTGCTCCGCTACAACTAAGAGAGCCCAGGTCATTTGTTCTTCCTCTAGGCCTGACTGGCAGTGGCAGTATCTTCCAGATGCTGACAGTCAGTATCTGCCTAGGGCCTTCTACTCTGTCCCCCCCCCCCCCCCCGTGGCTTCTGTAGTTTATACAGCCTTATATGGTGGGTGTGTGGTTCCATGACTCAAAAAAAAACAACCAAAAAACATTCTCTAAGACCTGCCATGGGCCAACCTGCTTCAAGATGCTGGAGATACCAAGGTGTGATTACTGGCCAACCCCAAGGCTGATGGATGCCCCTTTCTCACCCAGTGAGGACCATTCTAGAAGGTGTGCAGAGGAGGCCCAGGCTAGCATGTGATTATCTGGTATCTGTCCCTAGACCCCAGCATGCTTCTGGTTTGGCTGCTCGGCCAAGCCCTCTCACACTCCTCCCTCCTCAGGTGCGGATGGAGGCCTGACTGGTCTCCCAGAGGCCTGCAGGAGCCAGCTGCACCCTTCAGGCCTCCCACTAGCCTGGGCTGGGCCCTGCAGCCACGTGTATGCCACCTAAGCCAGCAGTGTGCAGCAGGTACATAACACCAGCCACACACGGAACTTCAGCTCTCCTAATCATAATCAAGAAAAAACAAAACAGGTGAATCAACTTAATGATGCATTTTCTTTCCAAATTACCCAGAATACTGTCATTTCAATGTGTAATAAGTAAAACCTCGTTACAAGATAGCGTGAACTTTTCACGATCCTGTGTGTAGTTTACACTCAAAGTCTGGCACAGTGAGGACCAGCTATGTGGCAGGCGCCCAGGTGCTACCCTGCCGGCAGCACAGCGAGGGGAGAGAACACAATGATGAAGCTCTGGGTGACGGTGGACAGCAACTTCCAGCACAGTCTCCTCACACATGAGCCCTGTGCTCTGTGTGCTCCAGGGTGGCACAGCCAGTTTCAGCTCCATACCCAATGCCCACCCAGAGGTCCAGGAGAACTTTCCAGCCTCCAAGCACCAACGGGAAGTGGCAGGCGGGGGGGGGGGAGCAGCAATGGGAAGTGGCAGGCAGGGCGGGGGAGCAGCAGCAGGACTAAGGCCATTGCTTCCTTCTAGCACAGGCCCCTGTGTGTCCCCTGCTGGTCACCAGATGCCCTATCCACCCCATCCAGTTTATGCCTGGTGCATCAACAGCACCCTATTACCGTCCAGATTTCCTCTTAAGAGAGGAACTTGATACTCAGAGTGGTTAAGGAAGCAAACAAAGGGCACACAGCACCTGAGAACAAGCTAGGTCCTAATGGAGGATCTGTGACTCTAGAGACCCAGCCCCACGGGCCCAGGGGCCTGAGGAGCTTGCTCCTCTCAGCAGGAGGGGGGAGAGCGGTCCCCTGCAGGGACTAGAACTAGACAACTCAGCTGACTCTCTTAACATCTCTGCCCGGGGAGAGGAAAGAGGAGGCTGTGCATTCTACACTCAGCTCTCTGGCTCTCCACATGAGTCATCAGGCCTGGACACAGGGCCAGCCAGGGCTCCCCTACCGGAGGAGGAGGAGAGCTGGAGACTGAGATCGCCAGCTTCACCCCTCCACCCTGCCACCCTCTGCAGAGAGGTGGGTCGGAGCGACTCGGAGTGCCTGGTCAAGGTGGGGAGGCCGAGGGTGGAGTCCCACCACGTGTCCCCCTTGGAACCTGGCTCCAGAAAGGTAAATGTTAGCTGAGCAGAGCGCCACGTCAGCTGGGCCGCAGCTGGCCTGCAGCTCTGCCTGGGCGCTGCTCCCCGCCGGCGTCACCTCGCGTGCCCCTGTCCCGCCGGCTCCCCGGGGCCGGGCCCCGGCCTCCAGGGCAGGGTACGGGTGAGTGGGCCCGGCCGAGCTCGTCGGCGGGGGAGGGCGAGACGCCAGCACCCA
>NW_012267334.1:1791979-1808796 GCF_000151885.1 Dipodomys ordii | reverse complement strand
CGCAGGCAGTAACCAGGTAACCGGCGCGGCGTGGCGCATGCGCGGCCTGACGTCGACGCTCACCAGGCGGGCGGTGCGGCGCAAGCGCGTTCGGCCCGCCGGCCTGCCACCGAGCTCAACGGAAAGGAGGACCGCGCTGGAGGCAAGGCCGCTTGGGCGCTCGGCTCCGCGGAGTGGCCATTTCTGGTGGGTGGAGCTACTGGCTTCGGTCTTTCCGTACTGAGTCTCTCTTGGGATCTCGCTTTAAAATCCTTATCTCCTCTCACATCCCCAAAACGGAGGAGTGGCAGGCGGTGCCGTCGTAACCTAGGCAACGCCCCCCCCCCCCGCCGGCTGCAAAGGCGCGCCCTACTCGCGAGGGGCGGGGCCCTGGGGCTGTGAAGGACAGCCCCTGAGGGGCGTGGCCAGGGGGACGAGGCCACCAATGATTGGGTAAGGGGCGGGGTCAGAGGGCGTGACGAAGGGATGGGGCGGCCAAGGACCCGCGTGGGTGGGGACGGGGTGTTAGGGGGCGGGACAGGGGAAATGGGGCGGTGAAGTATTGGACGGCGGCAGGGGGCGGTGCTAGGGTGGAGCGCGTGCTGACGTCGTCGCGGACACGTCGGCGGCGGCGACGACCGGAGCCGGATATGCCAAGATGGCTCCGGCGGCTGCCATGTCTGCACTCGTCACCGCCGCCGGGTGGGCTGTGGCCCGCGGCGCTTGAGGGGCCGGGCTGCAGTCGCGCGGGTGAGGGGCGAGCGTGCGGAGGAGGGCGGCGGCCAGCCGCTGGGGCGAGGCCGCGGACGGCCAGGACGGGCGCGGTGGGCACCGGGCCCAGCCCCGAGCGGGCGGCGCGTCTCGGTGAGACGCTGGGGCCGGTGAGAGCGACAGACCAGGGCCTCCGCGTGCGGGGCCGGCGCGGGCGCGGGGTGCGGTCGGGGCCGGCGCCGCCCCGGGCTCGCTCCCTGGCCCGGGCGGGCGGCCGCTGGGGAGGCGCCGGCGCCGGACGGCGACGCTCCCGCTCAGAAGAGGCCAGCGACTTGGTGGAGCGGGGACCGCCGAGGAGGCTCCGGGCGGCGTGCAGGGGCCGCGGCGTCGGCCTCGGAGACCTCCCGGAGCGACGCCGCGGAGGGGCCGCGTTGGAACCGCAGTTCGGTGTGTCTCGCTTCTTGGCTCGGTGCTGAGAACGTCGTGAGGAGGCCCGGGCAGCGCCCGACCCCAGGGTCGGTCAGGGGAAGCTGGACGCTGCGGTGCAGCCTCGGCGCCCCGAGCCCACGGCCCGCCGAGCCGGCCCTGGCCGCTTGGCCTGCGGACTCGAGGTGGGCGGAGCGGTGCCGGGTTAAGCCGAGGCGCGGTTGCCATCCCCAGGGAGGGCGGCGAGGAACCACCGACAGCTGTCCCTGAGCGTGCTGTCGCACGTTTCGGCGCCGTGCAGCCTCCCTGCCGTCCTTCTCCATCCTCTGCCCTAGGTTTCTGGCCCAGTGTATTGCACAAGACAAACAAGGGGTGAAGTAGGCATTCATCCTTGGTCTTGTGACTTGGTTACCCCTCATGGGATTTACCTCGCTGAATCTCCAACTTGTCAGGGAAATTTTCTGAGATACCGTGCAGATTGTGTGTGTGCGCGCGCGCGCACGCACGCGTGTGCTGGTTCTATGGCTTTAACTCAGGCCTATCTCTTGCTTCTCCCAAGGCTGGCACTCTACCACTTGAGCCACGTCTCCACTTTCAGCTTTTTTGCAGGTTAATTGGAGATAAGAGTCTTAGTCTTAACAACCTTTCTGCCTAGGCTGGCTTTGAGCCTTGATCCTTAGATCTCAGCCTCCTGAGTAGGCAGGATTACTGGTGTGAGCCACTTGTGCCCAGCACTATGCAGATTTTGAAATTATTCCTCCTTGCGTCTGTTAACATTTATGAATTTCAGAGTGTCCTTGTGGAACTACCTCATTTTTAGCAGTGTTTAGGCTCTTCCAACCTCCTGTGTGCTTTCTTCAGATTCGTACCTTAGAAGAGGTGGGGTTTATCGTGTTTATGCCAGATGCCCCTCGTGTAGCTGGAGCGCCACTGGTCTCACCAAGAAGAGGTTGTGGGCAGAGGGTAACTGAGCTTCCTGGTGCACTCCTTTTGTCTCACACAGCTGGAGGCAGTGAGAGGCGTTTGCTGGCTGAGGTGTGCTCATTACCTGCGGTGTGCTCATTAATATCACTCCCTTGTCCTCTCTAGAGCTAATACCCTCTGATCCCATACCCAGCCATTTGAACTTACACTTGGAGAAGTCTTGCATAAGTACAAAGTCAGTTTGGCTGAAGAGCAGTGTTCATGAATAATACATCTTCTAGAAGATCAGCAGGTCTCTCTGAAACAGGTGCTTTTTAGAAAGTTAAGAGAGCTTACTGAACAGAACAGAAATTCCTGTAATCCTGGGATAAATATCAGACAGTTCATTGTTTTCTGTTGGTGAGTAAAGAAGATTAAAAGAGCAATGTTCAGATCATAAGATTGTTCCAAATGGAATTAGAACATTTGCTAAAAGGCTCTCAATTGTGGATGATAAGGGCTGGCAGTGCTCCTTTGTAGGTGATGTTTGCTTATAAAACAGTTCTAGCTGGGTGCTGGTGGCTCACATCTGTAATCCTATCTACTCAAGAGGCTGAGATCTGAGGATCACGAGGTTCAAAGCCAGCTCAAGCAGGAAAGTCTGTGAGACTCTTATCTCCAATTAACCACCAGAAAACCGGAAGTGGAGCTGTGACTCAAGTGGTAGAGCGCTAGCCTTGATCTGAAGGGCTGAGAGACAGTGCCCAGGCCCAGAATTCAAGCCCATGACCGACAAAACAACAACAAAATTCTTAATTCACTAGAGTTGAGAAAACAAAATTTAAATTTCTGCAAAAAAGAGTATAAAATGTCTAATTCAGATTTGGATAGAATTTTTGTATTAAACAGCAATAGGGATTAGGCCTTCTGAGAGTCTACCATGAGTAGACACGCATAAGATTACACCCAGAAGGAGGAAAAAAGAAACATCCAAACTCTCATTTATTTCCTTCCTTCCTTTCTGTCTCTCTCTCTTTCTTGCTTTCTTCCCCCCCCCCCCCCCCCAGTCATGGGGCTTGAACTCTGGGCCAGGGTGCTGTTCCTCAGCTCTTTAGCTCAAGGCAAGTGCTCTACCACTTCAGTCACAGCGCCACTTCCAGTTTTCTGGTGGTTAATTGGAGATGAGTCTCATGGACTTTTCCTGCCCGGGCTGGCTTTGAAAGGTGATCCTCAGATCTCAGCCTCCTCTGAGTATCTAGGATTACAGGGGTGAGCTACCAGCGCCCGGCCAGACTTTCTCATTTTAAAAATGGAGATACTAGTTGCACTGAGAGACGTGGCTGCCCTGAGCTGCTTCACCAGAGGCACAGCTGCTGTCACAGTGACACCTCGGAATCTGCCCTCTAGGCCTCTGCTATGGATTTTATTTTTTGTTTTTTGTTTATTATTGTAGAGGTGATACACAGAGGGGTTATGTTTATTATATGCTTCAGGTAATAAGTACATTTCTTTTCCTACAGTGTCCTCTGTGCCCTCATTCTCTCCCATTCCCTCCCTCCCATCTTCACCCATGATTTGTGTAGTTCACTTTCATCAATGTTCAGCGTGCTCCTCTGCTACACCTGTTCACCCTTTTTTTTGGGGGGGGGGTCAGTCTTGGGGCTTGAATTCTGGGCCTGGACACTATCCTCGAGCTCTTCAGCTCAAGGTGAGTGCTCTACCACTTGAGCCACAGCGCTACTTCCAGTTATCTGGTGGTTTATTGGAGATAGAACTCTCATGGAAGCTGGGCGCTGGTGGCTCACGCCTGTAATCCTAGCTACTCAGGAGGCTGAGATCTGTGGATCGCAGTTCAAAGCCAGCCCGGGTAGGAAAGTCTGTGAGATTCTTATCTCCAATAAAAGCCACCAGAAAACTGGAAGTGGCGCTGTGGCTCAAGTGGTAGAGAGCTTGCCTTGTGCTGAAGAGCTGAGGGATAGCGCCCAAGCCCAGAGTTCAAGCCCCATGGCCCACCCAAAAAAAAAAAAGTGCTTGGGTATTGCACTTTTGTGATTCTCTCTCAAGACTATCCTCTTTTGGTTTTGCTGTGTATGAGTATGTAGAATCCTGTGTAATTTGTCATACATATCCCAGTACGTTTTAGAGCTGACCTCCGCTATCAGAATATGCATCCTTTGTCTCTTTGAGCTTAGCTTACCTCATTTAACATGATCTGTTCCAATACCATCCATTTCCCTGTAAATGTCATTATTTTATTCTTTCTACCTGCTGTGTAAAACTCCATTGGGTATAGGTACAACATTTTTGGATCCACTCATCTATTGTGGGGCATTTGGATTGTTTCCATATCTTGGCTATTGTGAACATGGATGTGCAGGTGTCTTTATCATATGCTGGTTCATGATGCTCAGAGTAGATGCCTAGGAGTGATATGGCTGGGTCATAGGGAAACTCTATGTTTAGTTTTTTGAGGAACCTCCAGATTGCTTTCGAGAGTGGTTGTACTACTTTACATTCCCACCAGCAGTGCAGTAGGGTTATGGATTTTAAAATTTTGTTTTTGTTTTTAACTGCTTAAAGTGGTAAGGGTCTTGTGTTGGAAGATAACCTAGGAGGCCTGTTTTTCTTGGCAGCCTGGTTTCAGGGTGACGTGGAGATGTAAGGAGTTGCTGTGTCTTGGTTGGACAAATGGAGGAGAATCCAAGCTCATAGGAGAAATGGGGGCGGGAGACGGGGGAAAGAGCTGCTTCTACTTTGGTCCATGTGAGGTGAAGTTAGAACTGTCCTTGCTTTTAAAATGACAGTGAAGTTGGGCACTGGTGCCTTATGCCTATAATCCCAGCAACTCAGGAGGTTGAGATCTGAGGATCATAGTTTGAAGTCAGCTCAGGCAGGAAAGTTCATAAGACTCTTATGTCCAGTTAGCAAAAGAAGCCAAAAGTGGAGCTGTGGTTCAGGTGGCAGAGCACTAGCCTTGAGCAAAAGAATCTCAGGGTCAGCGCTCAGGCCCTGAGTTCAAGCCCCAGGACTGGCACACATACAAAAATTAAATTAAAAAATGACAGTGAATACCAAGTGAACTCTCTGGTATTCCTAACTGAATTCAGGTGGGGTTTCAAGACGCTTTGTCAGTTAGAAAGGGTCCCCTGTCAGCATAGAAAGGAACACGTGGAGGCAGTAAGAATAGTAAATTCATAGATGCAAAGGATTAGTGCTCAGGTAAGGATTAGAAACTTTCAAAATTTACAAATGGCATACTTAGAAATACATCTGTCAATGTTTCCTTTTTACCCATGTATCAAAGATTTCCAAAGGTATAAACATCATACTTCTGAAAAGATAAGTGTGGGGCTGGGAAGGTGGCTCAGTGGTAGAGCGCTTGCCTTGCATGCATGAGGCCCTGGGTTCGATTCCTCAGCACTACATAAGCAGAAAAAAAAAGCCAGAAGTGGCACTGTGGCTCAAGTGGTAGAGCACTAGCCTTGAGCTGAAGAGCTGAGGGACAGTACCCAGGCCCAGAGTTCAGGACCCACGACCGGACCCCCAACCCCCCCCCAAAAAAAAGAAAAAAAAGAAAAGGTAACTGTGGATCGAACCCTAGAAACCTCCTAGGATTTCTTCCTTTGATTCAGTTTTCTCTTGGATTAGCTTAACATCTGCTTATGGGAGTGATGCTGGGGAGAAGGACAGATGCCAAGAAAAGGATTTTCATGGTGCAGAACTTGAATTTTGCTTCCAAAGGACATTAGTTTGTCAGAATTGTTCATCTTGTCTTACTCAAAATCAAAGAGCAGCAAAAACATTTCAGTGAGGATTTTTCTTCTTTTTTTTTTTCTAGAAAAGTTTAGCTTTATCTCTGTTGGTAGTTTGTAAAAGCAATCACCCCATAGTTGTAAACCTGCTGTAACTTATTTTTGGGGTTTTTATTCCCAGCCTAGTTACAGTTCCAGTGGTCAGAAGCAACTTTGTTTCACTGCTTTCAGATGAAAACTAGATCATAAACAAATGAGAGAAGGGGCTGGGAAGGTGGCATAGTGGTAGAGTGCTTGTCTAGCATGCATGAGGCCCTGGGTTTGATTTTCAGTACCACATAAACAGAAAAAGCCCCAATGGCACTGTGGCTCAAGTGGTACAGTGCTAACTTTGAGCAAAAAAACTCAGGGACAGTGCCCCGGCCCTGAGTTCAAGCCCCAGGACTGGCCAAAAAAAATAGGCATTTAGTAACTTTTTCTTTTTTTGTGTACCAGTCCTGGGGCTTGAACTCAGGGCCTGGCTACTGTCCCTGAGATTCCTTTTCTCAAGGGTAGTGCTCTACCCACTAACACCACAGGGCCACTTCCAGCTTTTTCTGAGTAGTTTGAGGTAAGAGGTTCATGGACTTTTCCTGTTCAGACTGGCTTCAAACCACAGTCCTCAGATCTCAGCCTCCTGAATAACTAGGATTGCAGGTGTGAGCCACAGGTGTCCAGCATGTTTAGTAACTTTTATAATTTGTTGTTGTTGTTGGTCGTGGGTCTTGAACTGTGGGCCTGGGCGCTGTCTTCAGCTCAAGGCAAGTGCTCTACCACTTGAGCCACAGCGCCACTTCTGGTTTTCTGGTGGTTTATTGGAGATAGTCTCATGGACTTTCTTGCCTGGGCTGGCTTTGAACTGTAATCCTCAAATTTCAACCTCCTGAGTAGCTAGGATTATAGGCATGAGTCACCAGAACCCAGCTAGCACAACTGTTTTTCATAATATCTTTTCACTAAAGAAAAGGGGAGAGCAAAGTTTAAAGTTTTGGGTTTTTCTTTCTAGATTTAAAATTAACATGCACAAAGCGTATGAAATGAATTTTTTTTTTTGAGACAGGATCTCACGATGAAGCCTGTGATGGCCTGGAATCCACTGATGTGGACTAGCCAGTCTTGAACTCATGATCCTCTGCCTCTGCCTCTAGGGTGCTGAGATTATAAGCACATACCAGCTTTTCCATCCCATCCATCCATCCATCCATCCATCCATCCATCCATCCATCCATCCATCCATCCAGTAGTACTAGGATTTGAGTTCAGGACCTCATCCTTGCTAAGAAAGCACTCTGCCGCTTGTGCCATGAGCCTAGCTCCAGATTTTTTTTCTCTCAGTAGTGCAGTTGCTCCTTCTTGACCTGGTGGTAGTTTACAGAGCAGTGTTAGGACTAGCAGGCATTTTCTGGTAGTGTCAGAATGGTTGTCGGATTGCTCCCGTCTCTGCTGGGGTGGGGAGGATCCAGAAGCAGGCTATATAACAAGTCCTAGAGGGGACAGGCTGTCGACACTCACTCAGACCACTGGTGACCAAGCCCTCAGTGTCCTTGCCTCATCCAGCCCCTTCCAGAGCTTCCTGAAGTAGCTCCAAGGTTCTTTGCTAGGGCAGAAGCAGGGGAAAGATGTTTTCAGAATTTGACTAGGTGCCATTTTGAGAGAGAGGAAGAGAGAGAGAGAGAGTATATGTAGTTATATGCACGTATAGTTTCCTTTATTATAGTCAGGACTGTAAATATGGGTTTTCTGATCATTTTTCTTTTTTTTTCCAGCTCAAGTTAAGGAAAAGCTCTACCTTGCCTCCTCTGTAAGCAGCATCTCCTGTGGGAAAGATCCGACATGCAGCCGCCACCCCAGGCAATCCCATCTAGCATGGCTGGTCCCCCTCCGGCCGGGAATCCTCGGAGCATGTTTTGGGGTGGCAACAGTCCTTACCGGAGGCCAGCCAGTAATAATGCACCAGTAGCTCCGATAACTTGCCCATTGCCGCCAGTAACAGATCCATTTGCTTTTAATAGACAGACGCGCCAACACACACCTTTGGGCAGTTCGTCCAAGAGCAGCCTGCCTGCTTTGCATGGCTCAGCCTTCCCAGTGTGTTCTCAGTGGTCTGGTTTGCCTGCACCTCACACAAATGCTGGGGATAGCTCCCAAGGACCCCATGAGTCTCTGCCAGGACCTATGTCACACCCGAGAACAGATGCCAGTCCGTTTCCTACTGCATCCATCCCTTCATTGCTGCCTGGATCTGAGATGAGTAGGAGCACTGAGGTCAGTTCTGTCTCGGGGCCTGAAATTCAAAATCCACCATATCCTCTTCACTACATTCCAGGAGTGGGTCCTGACCCATCTCATGGGAGACATCTGCCTGAGAGTGGGCCTGGGCCCGACAGACCTCTGAATAGACACACCCCACATGACGGTGTAGCAGCCCCATCAGCATCTTCCTTCTTCTCCCAGCCTAGTCAACAGATGCCAGGTCAGTGGGCGCCAGCGCCGGGAGACTCACAGACTCCCCGGCATCACTGTTTGCCCTCCCCAGAGGGACTTGTTCAGAGTGTGGGACCCCAGGCCACCAGCAATTCCCATTTCCCCTCTCCGTCCACGGTGTGTCCCCCAGCACCCTCGGCTGGGGGCGAAGGGAATGAGGTGGCTCACCTGCGAAGTGGAACACACTTTCTCCCTCAGCATACATCCAGGCAAAATCCCAGAATCGGAAGTCCGTGGGCAAGCCAAGAGTTCATGCAAAATCCAGAAGTAAATAAGCATTTGCTAGACCCTGCCCTTGTGAATCTGCTCACTCAGGGAAATAGCCCAGAAAACCAGGTGCACTATCCCTTGGGGACTGGGACTAGCCGGGCTCCACTAGAAGCATCCTCAGGATCTCTCTCAATGTTTTTCCAAGGAGAGGAGGCAGAAAATGAGGAGAATCTCTCATCCGAAAAAGCAAGCTTTGCTGGCAGAATGGACTTGGATAGTTTCTCCTCTAGTCCTGGACTGGGCCATCCGCTCCCGCCCGCACACGGAGCTGGTGGTATCTACCAGGCCTTTCTCAAGGGCTCCAACAGTGAGACTGCACTGCAGGAAGTTGGTGCACAGCCTTATTTTTCTCCGTCTACCGGCATTCAGCATGATAAGCAAACTGCTAGAAACGTTGCTGGTGATATGTGGGGTGATGCAGCAAGCACTGGGACTCTCAGTGCTCATGGCTCACAGTATGAGAACGTGGAAAACTTAGAGTTTGTTCAAAATCAGGAGGTTCTGCCAAGTGAGCCCCTGAGTTTGGACTCTTCCTCTTCGAATGAACATTTCCGATACGGAGCCCCTCCTGGGCCAGGTGCCCCCAGGCCTAGTGCTGTGGGTCTCACCAGAGGTGGGGGACTGCATCTCGAGGCCCCTGAAGTGCCACTGCACCCTGCACGGTCTGACAGTGTGTCATCCAGCTACAGCGGCCACAGCCACAGGAGTCCTCCAGGGTCAACCCGGCCCCAAGAATTGGGGAGCACGTTTATTCAGCAGGAAATCGGAAAACCCGAAGATGATTCTTCAGGCAGTTTTTTTAAACAAATTGACTCTTCTCCAGTGGGAGGGGAGACAGATGAGACTACCGGGAGCCAGAATTACCGCAGCAACCTGTCTCAGCCCTCAACTCCAAGTCCTCCCAAACCTACAGGGATATTTCAGACAAGCGCAAATAGTTCTTTTGAACCAGTAAAATCTCACTTAGTTGGGGTAAAACCAGTCGAGGCAGATCGTGCCAACATGGTGGTTGAAGTGAGGGGAACCCGTGACCAGCAGAAGAAGCGCAGAGCAGCTGCCAGGATGCCTGATGCCTCTCCAGGTAACCTGGAGCAGCCACCAGACAACATGGAGACCCTCACTGCACCCCAGGCCTGCCCCCTGCCGCCACATACCACCACTGCAGAAGCTGGACACACACTTCCACATACAGGGCCACCATTGGATACTATGCGCCCAACACCTGAGAAGAGGCCCTCAGTCAGGACACAGGGAGCCGTGAAGTGTGAAAGCCCAGCAACAACTCTGTGGGCACAAAATGAACTGCCAGATTTTGGTGGCAACGTCCTGTTAGCCCCAGCTGCCCCTGCGCTGTACGTGCCTGCAAAACCTCAGCCGCCAGAAGTTGTTCAGCCTCTGGCAAAGGGAGTGTCTGGGCAGCAGCTGCGGAAGCCAGGTGCTGCCCCACCTCTGCAGAACCAAGATGGCCTTGGTGCTTCGGAAAACCTTGAGAACCCCCCAGAGGTGGGCGAAGAGGAGGCCCTTCCATCGCAGGCCAGTTCTGGTTATGCAAGTTTGCTGTCTTCACCACCGACCGAATCTTTGCAGAATCAACCCATTCTGATTGCCCAGCCTGACCAAAGCTATAATTTGGCTCAGCCTGTTCATTTTTCTGTGTCTTTAGTGAGTCCTAACGAGAAGACTCAGTCTTGGGGAGATGCCATAGTGGGGGATAATGCCAAAGGGAGTAACAGCCAGCCTCCTGCTGGTGATTCTGGAGACCGTGCTGCAGTATCTGGTGTCCCAGCTAATACTGCCACTGGCTTGTCTCTGTCTAACAGTACTGCCCCCAGCAGTGTGCCTCGTGGTTCTGGGTCTTCTGAAATGGTTTCTAGCCAGCCTGCCTGTTTGTTGGCTCAGTCACTGTCCTATCCGGTTCCAAAGACTCCTCTTGCAGAAAGTCAGAATCACAGTGCAGCAGGAGTTCCTCCTGAGTTTAATAGCTTTGCTGGAAGCACAGGTGTGACCTTAGTCCCGCCTGCAAGCAGTACATTGGTACCTAGTAATAATGAGAAGGCAGATCAGTGCACTAACCGTGAAGAAACAGTTGGAGCCCTAGACTTCACTCTAAACAGAACTTTGGAAAATTCTGGAAGAATGTATAGCTCATCCTTTTCAGACTGCCCAGCTTCTCAGCAAACAGTTGCCAATCATCCCAGACAATCTGGGCCTGGAACGCATAATGCAGACCATTTCTATCAGCAGGTGACTAAAGATGCACAGGACCAGCGTGGTGTGGGAAAAGCCCAGCCAGAGCTTGTCCCTCCTCAGCCACAGACTTCTCCCCAGGTGCCCCAGGCACCATGTTCAGAACCTTCCAATACAGAAAGTTCATCCGCACAGGGACGGTCCCAAAGCTCAGCCCAGCCATCAAGTCCAGCTCCAGCTGACACAGGCCAGCAGCTGCTGCCTCCGCCACCTCAGTCCTCCAGTGCATCGGCTGTGTCCACCAGCTCAAGCCAGGCAGCCCCACGATCAGAGCAGCCCTGGCTGCACCCACCACCTCCAAATGCATTTGGCCCACCACCTGCAGACCTGGCATCCCACTACTATTACAGACCGTTGTACGATGCCTACCAGTCCCAGTACCCCTCACTCTATCTATCTGATCCTGGGACAGCCTCCCTGTATTACCAGGTAAGAGTGCCAGTGTTCAGCCATCTTCCTGCCCTCACTTTGATTCGTTGTATTTCTTCTCTCCAGACCTTCACAGTGTACCTGAGAAAAGTTCTCTCTGGCTACCACCCAGCTCTTCCCTTAGGCTCCTACCAACAGCAGCTCATTGAATTGCTTGTAATGAATTGCTGTTACTAACTTTTTTTTTAAAAATACAACACAGCATCCCATTGTATATGACAAAAAAAGGCCCCTTTCTTGTAACACCTGTCTATTTGGTGCAGAATTAGAGCTCTGTGTTGCAAAGTTTATCCTCTGGAAGCTCATATGTTTGTTGATTTGTTTTTTTTGTCAGACTGGGGCTTGAACCCAGAGCCTGGGCACTGTTGCTGAGCTCTTTTGCTCAAGGCTAGTGCTCTACTACTATGAGCCACAGCATCACTTCTGGTTTTCTGGTGGCTAATTGGAGATAAGAGCCTCATGGACTTTTCTGTTTGGGCTGGCTTTGAACTGTGATCCTCAGATCTCAGCCTGAATAGCTAAGATTACAGGTGTGAACCATCATCACCCAGCTTCTTATATGTTTTATTGTTTAGCGAAGGTTGGTTCCTGGGCTCAGCCTCTTAAAAGCTCAGTATGCCACCCTGCCTGGGTTTTACATAGTTGGAACCCCCCAAGCCAGCCAGCGTTAAGAAACAACAGGAGTAATGCTAGACATCTTGTAAGTCTTTCCTGGGAATCTTTTTCTAGAAAGGAGCCTACACAGCATTTCCACACCACGGAGCCCACATCTGCTTGACCTGGGGACAGGAGAATGAGAGGGGCCACAGGCTGCTGTGGGCTCTTACTGGGACTGAAGTGTGGAAATACTTTTATATGAGCACATTTTTTTCTTTATGTTGCTGTCGTTTCCAGTGGTGGTCAGAAACTTAACCTTTTTCATTATCTGCCGGGCAGTGGCAGAGTTGAAGCAGTTATACACAGGAGGATGAGTTCTAGCTCACATGTATTTTGTCTTACCTCCTTTCAGATTTTCTCATGTTCAGACACAGGCTCATGCCATGGTTCTGTAGTGAGGCTACCTATGACTTGCAGGTTCCAATGGGTCACTGGTCCTCTTGCTTGGCTGAGTGGTGACTAAAGCAGGACATGAATGATCACAGGCCTTGTCAGTGGAGGTTTGAAGAGGCACACGCCTCATGGTGCTCTCAGAAAGTCGCTGCCCGCTGGCAAGGCCTTGTGGATCTGTCTGGGTTGTCTTAGCAAGGCCTGGGCTGACAGCCTGAGGTCGACCCTCTGTCTCTCTGTTCACATGAAGGAAGCCCGCCTACAGTCCTGCTTTTGGAGAGTGATCATCTGAAATCACAAGCTCAAGCTGGATGCTCGATAACTGACTGCTTGTTTTGGAGTCTAACTGCCTAAACCTCCTTCCCACAGGACGTCTACGCCCTGTATGATCCTCGATACAGGCCCTATGACAGCTCAGCCTCCGCTTACACAGAGAACTACCGCTACCCAGATCCTGAGCGGCCCAGTTCCCGAGCAAGCCACTGCTCTGACCGGCCCACAGCCAGGTGGGAACACATCCACACTGCTGCTTTACTTTAATGCCTGACAGGTGTTTGTGTGGCCATGATAGTAACTTGATGACTGGAAACATTCTGTGTCTGTAAAGGATTGTACAAACTTACGTATGTTGGTATATTTTCACGTGCAGTCCCAATAGAATTGGTCAGTTACCATTTGTCCCCACCTGCTGGTCAGGCCAGACCTTATTCAGAGCCACAAAGAAGCAGCTTCTGTGCCATTTAGGGACAAGTGATTCCCTGTCACCAGGCGCCTCTTGTCTTGGCAGTCTGCTGCTGGCCGCACAAGGCTCTTTTAACTAGTTCAGCTTCCTCTGAATTCTTCAGACACCCAGGAAGACTAGTCACAAAGATGGAGTAATTTGTGGATGGATCTGTCAGGCTGACTCCCGAATATAGGACCTGTATTCTGTACCTGGCTCTGCCTCCTTTCTAGAAGGGTTACATCGGTTTCTGGCCTGCATTTCCTGTACTACTGCTAGCCATGGCTCTGCTTTGTAATCATGCAATAGAGATGTGGAAAGAACCACGGTGTGTGCCCTCTGAGTAAGCCTGTAAGCTAGGTCAAAGTCCACTGTGTCTTAGAGCTCCAGAGTCGGCTTTTGAGCTATGTCTATGCAGGGCCATTGGTGGCTTTGAGCAAACAATGGGTGTGGGTCCCGGTCACTTCTGACTTTGCCACCTCAGCTCCTGTGGTCATTCTTTGCCAGAGTTTTGAATGTTGCTCATAGGAGTGAGCTTTGCCCTGAGGACACACTGCTCATAAGCTTAGCAGTGTGAACATCCAGTTACTAATGTACAAAGCCTCAGTGCTTGTTTTCAAAAGGTTCCATGTGCTAGTTCTTCAAGGTTTTGTGGCTTATCTGAAGAGCAAAGGCTTTGCTGTGAATCTTTGCCTGTTTAACTGACTTCAGTGTACTTCCCCCAAAGACAGACACTGAACCACATGTGTGGTTCTTTATGAAGTTCAATGCTATTGATACTGTTTCTAGAGATCTAATTCTTTAATTGAGGTGCTGAGCTGTAGATGAGTTGTAGAGCACCTGCCTAACTTATGTGGGGCTCTGAATTCTATCCCTAGCATTGAGCAAGAGCCAGAGATAGATATACAGAGAAGGACTCTGGGAGATAGTGAAAGAGTTCATTCAAGCCTTAGAACCAGCAGAAAAAGAATTATAAGAGTACTAGAGGAGCTCTAAATCTCAACTTTTGTTCTTTGTTTTTTGTTGGTGTTTGTTTGTTGGTCATGGCGCTTGAACCCTGGGCCTGAGCACTGTCCTTCAGCTCTTCAGCTCAAGGCTAGTGTTCTACCACTTGAGCTACAGCGCCACTTCTGGTTTTCTGTGGTTTATTGGAGATAAGAGTCTCATGATTTTCCTGCCTGGCTTTGAACTGTGATCCTCAGATCTCAGCCTCCTGAGTAGCTAGGATTACAGGTGTGAGCCAACGGTACCCAGCTGTTTTTTTGTTTTGGTTTGGTTTTTGGGGTTTTTTTGCACACTGATTGAACTCAGGGCCTGGGTATTGTCCTTAGCTTTTTCATTCAAGGCTAATACTCTACCACTTGAGCCACAGCTCCACTTCCAGCTTTCTTCTTGGTGGTTAATTGGAGATGAGATTCTCATGGATTTCCTGCCTGAGCTGGTTACAAATTACAGTCCTCAGATCTCAGCCTCCTGAAAGATGGGATTACAGGCAAGAGCCTGTAAGCACATGGCTTAAATTTCAGCTTTTCTTTGGCTCAGATTAGGGCCATGAGTAGGTCTAGGCCTATAGAATGCAGATGTACATCAGACTCAGGGGATCCAGCTCTGCTCATAGTTATCTTCTGTCTCTTAAGGTCACATGGAGTCCACACCAGTGGTTGGGCCTAACAACTATTGAAATTGACTTTTTTTTGTCAGTCATGGGTTTGGGTGCTGTCCTTAGCTTTTTCCCTTAAGGCTAGCACTGTGCCACTTTGAGCCACAGCCCCTTCTGGTTTTCTGGTAGGTAGTTGGAGATAAGAGTCTCACAGACTTTCCTGCCTGTGTTGGCTTTGAACTGTGCTTCTTAGATCTCTGCCTCCTGAGTAGGTAGGATTACAGGTGTGAGTCACAGGTGCCCCACTAAAGTTGACGTTTTTAGTTGGTTAAAATCAATTTATGTTGTTTCATTCTGCTAAACATATTAAAAACTCCTAGGATGTAGCACTAAGGATAAAAAATGTGTTAGTTTTCTTAGTACTGTCAAGTAGTGATTTTGTTGAGCTAAAATTCAGTTAGCTACAAGGTGGGAAATTCATAACCTCAGCTCTCTTACCATTTTGGTCTTGTAATTAGAGTTTTTTCACAGCCAGATGGTTTTGGTAAGTGCTCGCTGCCATGGTATGATGTGTTCTACTGACATTTTGCCACACTTAAGTAGGTAATGTGTTCAACAGCTCTGTGTTTTTTCAGGCAAGGGTATCCTGAAGGATATGGTAATTCCAGGAGTGGGTGGAGCAGTCAGAGCGACTACTATGCAAATTATTACTCCAGCCAGTATGATTATGGAGGTATGTTCAAGAATTTAGAGATTAGCAAGTGCAGTGTCCGTATGACTCTGTGTGAACAAGCTGCTGTGTGTGGGTCATACTCTGCTGTGTGTTTTGAGCAAACTTTTTCTTTAAATTATCTCTTCCTATTCTTATTCAAGGGACAATAGTTGAAAATTCTTTGTATCTAAGAGTAATCACATTGATGGCTTCCATCCTATGTCATGCTACATCTCTGTCATAATGGTGGCTGCCTTGACTTTCTAACAAAGTATAGTGAACACTAGTTTTTGCTGTATTGTCCATTTGACTACTCAACTGTGAGCTGATGAAATGGAAATAAATGAAAAACTAGCTGTTTAGTCTCATTGTCTCAGAAGCCACCAGAGGCAAGTCGCTGCTTATTGGCGGGGGGGGACAGTGGATGTGGAACATCTGGTTGAGTTGGTCTGGTACTTCTTGGCTAGCCTCCAGACCTGCTCCCAAGCAGGACAGGCATCTCAGAGAACAGGCCCACAGAGAAGGGGAGTTCTTTTGTCTGTTCTAGCTGTATTTTTTTTTTTTTTTTGGTCAATCATGGGGCCTGAACTATGGGCCTAGGCACTGTCCCTCAGCTCTTCAGCTCAAGGCTAGTGCTCTACCAGAGCCATAGTGCCACTTCCGGCTTTTTCTGCTTATATGGTGCTGAGGAATTGAACCCAGGGCCTCGTGCATGCAAGGGAAGCACTCTACCACTGAGCCACCTTCCCAGCCCCTAGCTGTACATTCTTTTTTTTTTTTTTTTTTTTATCGGTTGTGGGGCTTGAACTCTGGGCCTGGGCGCTGCCCCTCAGCTCTTCAGCTCAAGGCGAGCGCTCTACCACTTGAGCTACAGCGCCACTTCCGGTTTTTTCTGGTGGTTTATTGGAGATAGGAGTCTCACGGTCTTTCCTGCCCGGGCTGGCTTTGAACCGCGATCCTCAGATCTCAGCCTCCTGAGTAGCTAGGATTACAGGCGTGAGCCACCAGCGCCCGGCTTAGCTGTACATTCTTATACCTCAGGCTCCACAGCTCCGGAGCGCCTGATGTGTCCATGTTTTGCCTCAGTTTCCCAGAAGGGCTCTTTCCCTCTTAATGTATGTATTCATTTTATTTTATTTTTGCCAGTCGTGGGGCTTAAACTCAGGGCCTAGGCATTGTCCCTGAGCTTCTTTTGCTCAATGCTTAACACTCTATCACCTGAACCACAGTGCCACTTCTGGCTTTTTCTGTTTATGTGATTCTGAGGAATCAAACCCAGGGCTTTGTGCATGCTAGGCAAGCACTCTACCACTAAGACACATTCCCAACCCTGAATTATTTCTTAATTTCTTCTGGATCACTTTAGGAAGAAGAAATATTAGTAAAACTTATAGTCAAGTGATTGGGAATTAAAAATTAAAAGGTAGTATTTGGGGCTCAGGATATAGTTCAATGGCAGAGTGCTTTCTTAGTCTGTTCTTTTTTTTTTTTTTTTTT